>NC_143014.1:34358203-34514453 GCF_055824585.1 Amblyomma mixtum
GAGCAGTCGATGCAGTAAGCATTTCGTACTAAATGGGACAAAAATGCTGAACGCCTGCTCTTGAATCACTTCCGTCCGTCTATAGAACGTGCCCTTAGCGACAAGTCAGGTCCTGTCGCGAGAGGCATCATGTCCTACAGTCTCCTCATGGGTACCAAATTCTAGGGGCAAAAGAGGAAGAAAGAATTGTCAATCCTCAGTGGTACTCAAGGGGACGCCTAGCTAGAAAGTTTCGGAGAGCCGCAAGAATATCGTCCAGGGACAAGACTGCAGGAGACCACGCTGTACCGTCACAAGGCATCCGAGTGTTATTGAAAATTGTTTCAAGACTGCAAAGATTCGTGTAATATAATGAAAAATATTTTGAGAACATTCAAGGCTCAAAAACATTTCGCACTTCGTCTTTTCCAGTATCTCAAAATTCCGTTATCCCCCTCGAACACTAGAAAGCACTCGGAAGCGAATACTTGAATACGACCGAGCACACACAGAACTCGGAGACAAAAAAAAAGTAATTGAAACCTTTCTTTGCGGTTTCCCAACTTCATTCTTCCTCTCAGCAGCTGTGCGGGCTTTACCTTTGCGAAGGCAATCTCGGCGGATGACAGTTTTTCCCACTGTCGGCAGCCGTCTCAGACCACCGCACACGAACTCAGCGAGCTTAGCCCACAGCATAGTGACCGTTTCAGTGTCATATTTTATTTAGTTATTAACTTAATTATTACCCTAAGGGTAGGAGCATTTCAAAGGGGTTGAATACAAAAACAATACAAAAAATGCACAGCAAGAAATACAAAAGTACAAGCAACGTGCAAGTAACAGCTGAGGTCCACATTGTACGCAGCATTACTTGCTACTGCGTACAGGAGAGTTAAAGTAAAAATGTCATAACAAAATATGCAGGCTGTAAAGTTTCAGGTACGCAGCGTGGCGAAATGAAATACGGTAATGAACACACAAAAAAGTAAGGCAATTTTATAAAATATTAAGGAATATTTGTCCGCTAAACGTTGCGTATGTCAGACTAGAACATTAGGGATATATTGTTGTAACCGGAGAGGGAAATCGGTTCCATTCTTTGGATGTACGGGGTATGAATGAATTAGAGAAAGTTTTAGTATTGCACGAAATAGTGCCAACTTTTTGATGTGGTCTCTACGTATTCATACATAAAAAGGCGGAACGAGCAGTTCATCGCGTAAATTACTGTGGTAAAAAATCTTACGAAAGAGGTACAACCGAGGGAGCTTTCGACAAGATGCGAGAGGTAATAGTTTAGATTTCGTTCCATATAGAAAGGCAATACGGTGACAGAGAGGATGAAACGATTTGGATTGTTTCGAATCATATCTATCTGGTTAATGAGATCATTAGTGTCTGGATCGCAAACTGATGATGCGTACTCAAGCTGCGAACGTGCAATGGTTTTGTAAAAGAGAAGCTTGGTGTTAGCAAGGCCTGAGTGAAAGTTCTGCTTTAAATAGCATAGCACGCGGTTATCTTTGTTGACGATGAATTCGACGTCAGTTTCCCAGCTAAGGCTCTGTACTTGGGCCGCTTTTATTTCTGATTTATATTAATGATATAGTAGCAGATCTGAAATCTAATGTTAGGCTTTATGATGTCTTACCGATATGTCTGCTTTGCAGTGCGACCTAGATAAAGTAGCTGTCTGGTGCAACCGGTGGCAGATGGCCCTTACCCGAAAATGTTGTCATGTGCAGTTTGCCAAGAAAAATAAAAAGTTACCCAGTGCATATAACGTAAATAATATTCAACTTCAGACCACATACCATGTTAAATACCTCGGAGTTACGTTTACTAAAACTCTTGACAGGACCAATCATATTGACTTAGTTGCCGCGAAAGCTTACCGTCTCCTCCACTTTTTCCAGTAAAATTTTAAGCAGTCTCCGTCATCTTTTATAGCAAATTTGTATTTGACTAGCCTTAGGCCTGTTTTAGACATGCGTCACCTGGTATCCATACACAAAAAACCTCATGGCTAAAATAGAACGTGTCCAGAAACAAGCAGCACGATTTGTGACAGGAAATTATAATTTTACAGTGAGAGGAACCGCTATATGTAAAGGATTAGGTCGGAAAACACTCTCGTCGCGCAGAAAAATAGTAAGATTAAAATTCATTCACAACATATACAGGAACAAAACAGTTATTGACAAAAGAGCGTACATAAAGGAGCCGGATTACGTCTCCTCGAGGTGAGACAATACTAACAAAATTATACCTTATCAGTGCCGTATTAACGTGTTCCAATATTCACTTTTTCCTAACATGATTGATGACTGGAACGAGCTCCCGAACAAAGTGATGGATGCGCCTGGTTTCGAAAATTCTATATAGAGCCTTATTCATTGAATTTATCTGAGCATTTTTTTTTTCTTATAAAACTATAGCCTTTACTACTGTGTGAGCTCTTCATATGTATTTTATTTGTATTCTTCTACATCGTTATTGCACTCTCTGTATGTTTTCCAGTAATTTTGATTTTTGTCTTGTTTGTTGTTAACTGGTGTATTCATGTGCATTATCGCGAACTTTTTGCCATTGTGTGACCCCCATGTACTTAACCCCCCCTACAATAAAGATAACGCCTTCTGGCGATGTAGGTACCTTGAATAAACAAATAAACGCCTAGGCGCTTGAATGACGCAACAATTCGAGAGTGATATTGTTAAGGTGATATGTAGAAAGTTGCTAGTCGACCTTGATGCAAACATGAATTTACATTTACCCAGATTTAATGCCCTTTACCATGTTTTTTCGCCAAGAGAATGCATAAATAATATGAGTTTGAATTGCGCGTATGCCATCAGCAGTTATTATTTCATGGAAAGGAACACAATAATATGCAAATATATCAATTGATGAGGTCAGAGAATTAGGCAGGTCATTCATGAATATTAAGAAAGGTGAGGGCCCAAGGACGGTACTTTGCGGAGCTGTGGAAAGAACGAGGTGTAAACGAGTCAGTGCCATTAGCTGCTACAAACTGCTGACGTCCTTTTATAAAGTACTCAAACCATTTTAGTACACTAGTATCAATCCCTATCATGAGTAGTTTTAGTAGCAAAAAATAGTGACAAACCTTATCAAAAGGATTGGCGAAATCTAAAACGATGCAATCCGCAAAAACATGATGATCAAGTATTGCATACAACCTATGAGTGAATAGGACAAGTTACGTTTCACACGAATATGACTTACGAAAGCCATGTTGTGTATGATGAAAAAAACGAGTTTGATTTCAAGAAATTTTCTGTATGTGTAAAAGGATGTGTGCGTTAATCTTACAGGAGTTGCTGACGATTGAAATAGGGTGATAGGTATGAGGTGAGTGCTTGTTCCCAGATTTATGTAGTGGAATCACGTTCCCTACCTTCCAATCCGCTGGCATCGTACTACTTTCTGAAGATTTATGAAAAACTTCAGACAGAATGACTGAGGAATGTACTTCAGAGTTTTTTAAAAAAAAATTTCATCTAATGCAGGCGATGCCGGCAGTTGAAAATGACTTCAAGCCGCCGGCAACTCAGGCGATTCCATCCGGGTTTACCATAACAGAATACATTGGTAGAAAATTGTGATCGAAACTATCTGGTAAGTCGTTCGAGAAGGGCTGGCATCCGGTCATCGTGTGTGGCCGGGCGGTATTCCCTGGAAAGTTCCTCTAGCTTCCTTCTATGAAGTGCGTATAAGTCTATCACCCCACAAAGCAAGAGGCGAAATGCGCCACTATACCGGGTGTTTTTTTTAGAAGGTCCAAAATTTTTAAAGAAAGGCAAATTCCTTTAGATTTATTTTAACCCTGGGGCTATACTGAGGGCTACGGCGGATGCCAGGTAAGAGGCAAACTACTTTAATTAGTTCGCTTATTAAGTGAATACGTTAATTAACTTTTATAATTTTTTATTTTAGGGGATATGTTGTATTAGCAGAATTGGAGATCGTCTTCCAAACAGTACAGCCAAGAAAAAAAATTTTCATGAAAAAATTTTTTGCGCGCGTTACGAAGCGAGAAACAGTCACCCTGGTAGGCAGCTTCACACTGTAACGCAGCGTCTGTGAGCGCCTGTGACGTAGTTCGCTCCGCCCTGCACTTTTTGTCAGTGCGTTTTTGTTCCAACGCGGCATTCCGTGAGGCCGCGGAGCGAAGCGAGATAAGCAGCGATAGCGCAGGCCGCTCGTCCGGGCCTCAGGTGATATCAGCCGTGGGAGGCAAAGCGCAGGGCGGAGCGAACTACGTCAGAGGCGCTCACCGCCGCTGAGTTACAATGTGAAGATGCCTACCAGGGTGACTTTTCGCGCCTCGTAACGTGCGTGAAAGATTTTTAATTAAAATTGTCTTTTCTCGGTTGGACTGTTTGGAGGACGATGTCCAATTCTGCGAATACAACATGTCCCCTAAAAAAAAATTAGAAAAGTTTATTAACATATTTAGTTAATCGGCGAACTAATTAAAGCAGTTTTCCTCTTTCCTGACGCCCGCCGTAGCCTCCAGTATAGCCCCAGTGCTAAAATAAATCTAAAGCAATTTACCTTTTTTTTATAATTTTGGACCTTCTAAGAAAAAACACCCGGTATATAGACCACGGTACTTGTTCGCGCGAGACGCCAATATTTGACACTTCCGACAAACGGTCCGCACTGGTGCCCCCTCTCGGAAAGCGTGATGTGTCATCTTTCAACGAATTTCCGCGCAAGTGCCACATGAGTTTTTCTCTTGCAAAGCGCAGCCATATTTCCGCAGTTTCTGTTTTCCTTAATACGGAAACAACCGGAAATGGTAGAGAGGGAGGGCGCCGAAAAGCGAGGTTTTGCGAGCCCGTAGCGAGTGGCTCGAACAGACAAGCGGAAATGATAGCGTCACAACTAACGTCACTGCTGCGACGTTAGCGCAGGCAGATGTGGAAGCGGCGCCTGTTTAACCTTCCTTTGACGACAGGTGCCGTGCGGCCTTTTTAGTACGAATTTTTCCATTCGTTTCTGTTCCGTTTGTGAAAGCTTTGCTCCAAACGTGAGCCGAGAGAAACGCCGTGCATACAACATTCGCGCGTTGAGACTTCAGGCTATGCCGCCCAAATTTTTGGCAATGGCCTTTTAAAATTTCGGCGACGAATAAATCTGTGAAAATCGATGCCTGTATACTATGTGTTTGTTTTAGAGAATGCGTCAAATCAGGGAATTCCTTTTCGCTGCATGAGAACGAGGTGCATCCAACAGGCATATAATACAGTACATTTTTCTATTCAGTGAAATTTTTCGCTGGATCAAAAGTTCTAGTAGATAGAGTTTTATACCGACTAAAACCAATGCCGTGCTTTCAGGCATCCCAGCTCAAAAAAAAAAAAAATCAGGCCACCCTGTCTTCTTAAAAGTGCATCAAAGTCTAGGTATGTACAAGTGTTTATACATTTATGAATTCACGAGCCGCCGGGACAGGACCCGGGGCTCATGCGCAAAACATTGTAGATAATGAGACATCAAGCCCATGCGTCGAAGTAATATAATTATCGAGACAGAAACCACGAATTGTCAATTTTACTATTTCAAGGCGAAAATTTTCTCTTGAGAAAACTATAGCACACAACTAATCCTGGCCGCTGCGCCCCTCAATCCTTTAATCTAAAGAATATTTATTCGAAGCAACATTGAATGTTGCTTCGCCTAGATTGTGCAGTACTGCTTGCAATTAAGCATATTTTGGCAAAACGGCCGACATCGCAAAGTATCCATCCGTTGCGTTTCTTTTATGCCCGGCTTCCAAAGTCTCACGTAAGGCTGCGTTAGTGAAAATAAAAAAGTGTATAAAAATGAAATGCTTCAACACCACTCTCATTCAACACAGCCATACACCATGCGTACTAATTACGGAAACCGAAAACTTCCGCTCGCTTCCACAAGACCAACTTATGTCTGCACTGGAAGTCGGCTTGTCTCAGCTATACCCATTACTTCCGTTTCGTTTTTACTCCAGCACTCACTTGTTCGAATCGTTCCTTACGCATATGTTTTTATCTCGTTTTAATCGCAAGTTTTCCTTTGCTTTTCTGACTTTGCAGTTTGGTTTGTTTATTTATTAGTGCGACTCATTTTTGTTATCCGCTAGTATAGCAAAGAACAGTGCAAAGGACGGGACTAAAAAGAGACAATGGACGAGTGCTCGTCCTCTTGTCTCTTTCTTGTCCCGTCCTTTGCGCTGTTTCTTAAGATGAACCCACACCAACTAGCTGTACCCTTATAGCAAAGATTTAGCTACACAATTAATCAATTAATAATTGATTGCGCATCTCGGCGGCAGCGAGCCATATATCGGTATCCCATAAATAATTTCTGGGACATAAAATGCGTTCCCAATGCGCTTTCATCTTAATTTCTCCCACTATGGTTCTATGTGTGCATGCTGCGCGTACGCATACGCGCTCGCGCATTCGTGACAGCCCGGGTGGACGGTGCTAATTTCATCTTTTTTTCCGGTCACCAGAACCACGATGTTACAAGTTCTAATGCCTCTACTGTGGCTCCGCATCGAGTGAATAGCAAGAATTTCGAGCAAATAAAATCACACGGCAACTCAGAAACGCCTAAGCAACCTCTTTCAAACAAATAGTGAACCAGGACCTGCAGGTGAGAAACCGGTTCAGAACCAGACAAACGGTGGAATGATGATGATGATGATCATCATCATCATCATCAGTCTGACTACTCCAACTGCAGGGCAAATGACTCTCCCATGTCTCTCCAATTAACCCTGTGCTTCGCCAGTTGCGGCCACCGCATCCCCGCAAACTTCTTAATCTCATCCGCCCACCCAACTTTCTGCCGCCCCCTGCTACGTCTTCCTTCTCTTGGAATCCACTCCGTTACCCTTAAGGACCAGCGGTTATCTGGCCTTCGCATTACATGCCCTGCCCAAGCCCATTTCTTCCTCTTGATTTCGACTAGGATGTCATTAGCCAGCGTTTGTTCTCACGCCCACTACGCCCGCTTCCGATCTCTTAACGTTACACCTATCATTTTTCTTTCCATAGCTCACTGCGTTGTTCTTAACTTAAGCTGAACCCTCTTCGTTAGCCTGCACGTTTTGCGCCCCATAGGTGAGTGCCGGTAAGATACAACTGTTGTAGACTTTTCTCTTGAGGGATATTGGCAAACTGCTATCTATGATCTGAGAGACCCTGCCATATGCGCTCCACCCCATTCATATTCTTCTAGTTATCTCCCTCTCATGATCCGGATCAGCGGTCACTACCTGCCCTAAGTAGACATATTTTCTTACTACCTCCAGCACCTCGCTACCAATTGCGAACTGCTGTTCTCTTACCAGACTGTTGAATATTACTTTGGTTTTCTACATGTTAATTTTTAACCCCGCCGTTCTGCTCTGCCTCCGGAATGAAAACGCACCGAAATCCGGCTACATCATGAACACACGTAGACAAATCACTTGAGAACGTGACTTTCAAAGAGCAGCTTAGAATTGCTGTTTATTTCACATGACAAAAAATATCAAAGAGAATTTGGAAGCTCTCTTCTTGGCAGCTGCCGTCAGTAAAAGCACTTGTGGAGAACTTTATAGTTCAAGTTTGCTCTTCTATTAGCTCCTAGTCCCGCAATGCACAGCAGACACCGAGCGTGGGATTTCGTGATGTCCCAAGCATCGCTCCACTAGAGTCCGCATGAACAAGAAGACAGCTGCGATTTAATCCAGCCGCCCTAATTAGGCTTAATCCCGGGATTACATTGCAGCATATTTGGGGTTGCTTTGGGACTGCCCAACTTTTGTTGGATAATTAGTGAGTTAGTTTTAACTTTATTTGCATGGTTGGATGAGACCTCTCTTCGCAAGGTAACAGACAAGATTAAAGCTCATGTGAATGTCCGCATGAAAGGTCAAACTTAGCTCCGAAGTTGCTGGCTCTAGTGAATAAGAAAGACGCCGAAGAACACAGTGTGTGCGTCATTCTGCTTTACTCTCTCCTGTGTGTCGACTACGGCGACGCTATGTGTTCTTTCTCCTTGTTACAGTAAGGCCAGCCGTGTGAATGAACAACTGCCGAGAGAGTCTTCCGTGATGTTTCACTTTTTTACTGCAGCCAAGGATGTCGTCGGAAGATGACCTGAGGCATAAAACCGCAGGCCCCCCATGGCGCATGCGCAGGAATAACAAACCTTTGGCACGCGCTCCGATTAATTTTGTTTTTGTTTTTCTTTTGTGGCCCATTGTACACTTTTCAACAAAGCTATTATTGACTTTATTTGAAGGCTGCATTATGCACTGTCTTTCTAGATGCGACAGTTTAATTTTGGGGCCGTTGTTTCCGCAGGTGTTTGAAGGTTTGAAGGTTTAATAAAACGAAATACAAATGAGTTGTAAGTTTCATAAAAAAGTTAGTACAGTAGGAGGTCCCAAAGTGAAAACTGTCTGGGGGACCTCCCATCAGGAATACGTAAGGAAAGTGCATAAGCTTGGCAGAGGAGCTGGAATAAAAGTATACAATCAAGTTAAAACCTATTAGTGTAATTTGCGGCAATGAATAAGTTATACAATAGTTAGCGGGAACAAAAAGGCATAAAATAGCAAAACATAAGAGCAATAGAAAGAACATAAAAAGACATCCGATAACAATGGGCATTGAATAAATGCAGATATAAAACACAGGCGAAGAAAGAAAACAAACAAAAAAAGAGGTTCCAGATGATTAACAATATGACCGTTTGCTGTCAGAGTGGGGAACAGAAAATAAGATCAAGGCAACCTTAAGCATGGCATGAAGCTGAATGGGTTGATAGGAGATGTTTTTTTAGTAAAGTGTAGAAAGCGGGCTGCGAACGTGCGGATTTGATTGCTAGTGGTAATGAATTCCAGGTTTTGATGGCGGAGAAAAAAGCAGTTTGTTTTCCATAATTTGTGTTCACTTTTGGTAGAAGCATATTGTTTTGTTCAGAGAATCTAGTGTTATTGCTATTAGAAAGGAGAGATGCGGAAAAGCAGAGAAGTTGATTGTTATTAGTGCGAGCGCGGTAGATTAGAAGACCTAACCTAAGATTAGGGAGGCATTTCAATGGCAGAATGTTTAGGTCACAGTAAAGAGGTGAAGCAGTGGCTGTGTATGGGCTGAAAGATAAAATTCGAAGCGCTTGATTTTGAAGATGAGAAATACATGACATATGGCATGAATAGGTATTACCCCATGATGATAGGCAATAATTAAGGTGACTGTTAATGAAAGCATAGTACAGGGATAAGAGAACATGGCGTTTAAAGAAAAGTCTAGTTTTTATTAACACCCTTATTCCAAATGAAATTTTTTTTACTGATAGATTTCGTGTGTAGATGAAATTTTAGATGACAGTCAAGCGTGATGCCGAGAAATGTAACGGATTCGGAGGCAGTGATAATATGATGTCCCAGATAAATGGCTGGGCTCAGGATGGCATGCTTTTGATGAGAGCGGAATATCATGAAAGTGGTTTTTGTAGGATTAAGTTGTAATAAGTTATTTTCACACCATAAAACAATATTCTGTAAGTCCATGTTTAATTTGTTTATTAGGCTTGTGAAATTGCTATCCTGAGTGAATAATGTCGTATCATCCGCGTAAAGTATACATCTTGTGTTAATTAAGGACAAAGGTAAGTCATTGATGAAAATGAGAAAAAGAAGCGGACCTAAAATGGAACCTTGCGGCACTCCTAAATTAATAGTTAAAGGGGAAGACAATGTTTCTTGTAACTGGACAACTTGTATACGGTTAGTGAGATAACTGCGTAAAAGAGCTAAAGCAGGCCCACAGATGTCTAGAGGTTCTAATTTAGTGTACAGTATAGTGTGGTTAATTGTGTCAAATGCTTTGGTGAAATCTAAGAAAACAGCACCGGCAAACAACCCATTATCAATATATTGCTTAATACTGTCTGTGAATTCGATTAAAGCTAGTTCTGTAGAGTAATTAGGCCGGAATCCAAATTGCTGATCTGCTAACAGCTGGAATTTAATGAGGTAGTTCATTATGCGATTAACAATTAACTTTTCTCTTATTTTACTAAAGAAAGGCAATATAGTTATTGGACGGTAGTTACTTAGGCATTCTTTGTCGCCTTTCTTGAATATCGGCGTCACCTTACCTTTTTTAAGTTCAGTTGGAAAAACACCAGTCCTAAATACTAAATTAATAATGTGACTAAGAACATTAGACAGCTCACGACCCACCAGCTTTACTTTGAAAGAAGGAATTTCATCGATCCCAGGAGCGGTATTTTTTAGGCTAGAAATTATTTGGAAGACTTCGTCTGGTGAAGTAGGGCGCAAGTAAAAAGAGTGAGGGCATCGACGAGGGCCACAGTAACTACTTGGAGGCGGGGAACCGCGGCGCGAGAAGGAATTAAATGCATTAGCAATGTCAGTTTGATCAGTTAAAGTACACTCACCGTCAGAGACTTTCGTTAAGCTCGTTTTGTTTTCAGCTATATTCAGAAATTCCTTAATTGTTACCCAATTCTTACGAGTGTCATTTCCATTTCTAAGTATTTCATTTTGGTAGTAATCTTGTTTGGAGCGTTTAAGTGCTGCGGGGAGAGTATCCGAGTATTTTTGATAGCGCTGTTTTAGGTGCACGTTAAATGGCTGCTTTCTAACCTTTTTGAGAAGGTTATTTTTTTTGTCAAAGTCTACAATGCAAGTTCGCGTTATTTGGCCGTGCTGATCTGTTACCGGCAGCGCCCTCTCTACGCCTGTTCTGGTGATGACATGCATGAATGATGCAACACCACCCCAGTCAATCTCGCCAGTGTATTGTTCTCCAGTTTCTGCGTATAGAAAATAAAACATCCTTTTAAGGCGAAAGCCTTTAATGCCTCATACTGTAGTCCGTTAACAAAGCGTGTCACACGCGTTTAACTCGGGAACTGAAAGAGATAGAAGAAAACCAATGGTTGCTTCAGAGAGAGGAGGAAAACATGAATGAACATAGAAGCAAATTTTCATGACTGTAGATTAATTGGTTAATTAATTATACACAAAAATGCCGAAATTGCGTCGAAATAGCGCGGACGTCGATATAGCCACGAAAACGGCGTGACGTCACATCCACCGGAAGTCGTCACTCCATAGTGAAAATTGTCACAGAATAGTCGGAAAATGTTTAACTAAGCGTAATTAACACTTCAGATTCCCGAAATATGTATAATTTGGGTATCGATATAGCCACGGGAACGGTGTGACGTCACACCCACCGGAAGCCGTCACGGCATAGTGTCCTCGGCTTTCGCCTCTCAACACTCTAGTTGCCAGTGTCCTCTAAATTTTTATTCATTCCCCCGCTACTATTCGCATGCAAAATTCACTTTCTTACCCACCCTGTGATTCTCGTTTGAAGCATGCGAAATGTGGCTTAAGTGCACCAGACCACGCAGCTGCTTTCAGCGTAGCATTTTCGCTGATACTATTCCGGATATCGTCCTCAGAATCTATGACAGGTCACCTTCTAGACGAGAAACATTTCCAGTTTCATCCACTTGTCCCTGTCCAACGCAAGCCATAGCCACTATATTCCAACGACGCAGCCTACAAGACATCCTCCCCTTCCTCCATCCCCTTCCTCCATCCCCTTCCTCTCCACCTGGCCCTCCATTGACCTTTCGTTGGCATCCGCTTTGTCACCGTGAGAGACAATCAGTCACTTTCTTGAAGCATTGCACGTCTCATCTCAGTTCATTTCGTCCTCTAAGTTTCGGCTACATGATATCACCAATTCTCGTGTGGCCTACGATGCACAGTTCGTGTCTCAAGGCTTCCTGTCGTTTTCTTTCCCATTGCACGCTGACATGTACAGTCTTTGCCAAAAGTAACCCGGCAACTATGGTTTGTTTCCAAGCTTCGTAGCGAAGCACCTATGGCAGCCCTTAATCGCCGATTCTGTGCAAAGTAAGGTGAACCCTTGTCCTGACGTTCTGGCACCTTTCGGTCTTTAGGGGTGCCGTAAAGGCTCCGTTATACGGTTGAGAAGTAGGGGTGTGCGAATATTCGAAATTTTCGAATATAATTCGAATATAATATTTTTAGTATTCGTATTCGATTCGAAAACCAAGTATTCGTGTTGTCTCGAATATTCGACCCGACGCGAATATTCGTATCTAGCCGAATATTCATTGTGAGCACCGGCGTTCATTTCGGTCCGCAAGCCCTATTGACAGAGACATAACAACAAGGCGGCGCCCAGAGCAATGCGCATTCCTTCCTCCAAGGGCCATGCCGTAGCTGACTGCGCTGGTGAGCTTCTTTGTGGCTATACCTGTGAAGCTGGTTTAGTCAGAGCTGTGCACGAAGTACCTCGCAATACGTGCCAGTTCAGTGCCAATTGCGAGGGCATTTTCTGTGGCTGGAGGAGTCGTTTCAGCTAGAAGGGAACTACTTCTGCCTTACCATGTGGAGCAGCGGGTTTTCCTTCACGACAACCTTCTATGTTCATCCCAGGAACGCGCGTTCGTGCTGATGGCGAGCTAGCATTAATCAATGCTGTGTACCAGCCATCTTCTATGATATTTCCACTCTTCTAAGAATAATGTTCGAGTCTGATACTTTTTGTGCAGCCACACACACCTTTTGTGTTCATTTAATCATCGATAGTTGAACTGTGATGTTCTTGGGTGGTAAAATAAATGTTTTGTAGTAGTTAAATGCGTCTGTCCTTGATTATTCGATATTCGATTCGATATTCGGAGCCAAGTATTCGTATTCGATTCGTATTCGAAGAATTTGATATTCGCACACCCCTATTGAGAAGCAAAAACCTGTTGTTCGGTTACTTTTGGTAAAGGGGGTACTTGCTTGGTGTCAGCGCTTTCGCTTAGACCCCAATCTTCGGAAACATAGGTCCGTACTGAGAGGATACATTCGCTGCATACTTTCCTCTTCAAGCAATAGGGACAAGGTACCGTTTCGTGAATTCGGAGCTTTTGCCAATGCCATCGCATTCTGCCGTTAATGTCTTTCTTCAAGGCCCGAATCTGCCATGACGGACCGAATTACTTTAGATAGAATGTACTCCTCGTATACTTCTAAAGCTTCACCATACCTATCGTTAACTGATGTTTCGAGTATAATAACTCCCGAATAAACCGAACAGACAACTACCAGATGATGCCGCGAAAACAAGCTACAGTTGAGCAGGCGAAGGTAGAGGTCGCTTTCATTCACGCAATTCGCAGAACTTTTCATTTTTGAACGGAGCGCACGTCAGAGACCTTGACCGAGGCGCATTTTGTGTGAGGGAGAGGAGCAGCGGATGTGTTACGGAGCGATGGAAACAAAGCGGCCTTTCGGAACACGCGACTCGGTCCCGGGGCCCAGGTACGTCGGCGTTACGGAAGGGACCGCGTTGTTGGTCGCCTGGGGGCCACAGATGACGTTAACGCATCTCGGACGCGGCGCACACTCGCCCCTATTTTAATGCGCTGTACACCTACATACGCAGACTAAAAACAGAAACACTGGGCCGGTGACAGAGACATCCTCTCCCGACACAGCCAGTGCAGGCACGCGCCGATCTTCCCGGCACTAACAACCGCAGCTGTTCGAGAACGACGAACCTCATCGAGCGCGCCGTAGCAGACGCGGCAGCGGCGCATTTCTCTCGCTCGGCCCCACGTGGAGAACGCGCGTCGGTGAAGTTCGCTGGTTCTCGCTACACTTGGCGGCGACACCAACCCCTCAACTTCGGGCTTCTCCTACCCACACGGTAAGTCTGCCAGTGGACTGGGGAGCGAGACCTGGGGAGAACCGGTCTCTAGTGAGAGTTTAGCGCACGATTTTGTAGACTTGTATACACAGACGGATCGAAATAATGAAGCTCGCTGTGAAAGGCGAACTTCGTTAATCCGACCCGGGATAATTACATTTTTTGCTTCCCTAGCTCTCCTATATCTGAGCCGATGACAACGCATCTATTAAATTCACGAGTTCTTGCTGTTGAGACGAATGACATTGCAGCGTCACAGAACCCACCTAACCACCGCGTTGCCTTAAGCTATTCTGTCCCCACAATATTTTAACCACTTGGTCCTCAGAACGTTCTAACCTAGATTCGACGATTCTTCAAGCTATTTTCATTTCCTTACTCCGCGACCACAAAGTATGTTTCTTAAATTTAAGTATCTCGAATGATGATGAAAACGTTTATTAAAGCCACAATGCCTTAGTTGAAGGGAAGGCTGATCGGGTCCCTAGTCCAAGTATCTCGAATAAAAAAAAAAACAGATCAATAGAAATTTCAAGTACTTGACGGTGCTGCTCCAGCATTCCCGTTCTAGTACATGGGAGGCCATGGACGATCTTAAGTTTTGTTCTCGAGCGATTTCAATTAACCTTGTGAATCAAACAGGGATCACTAAGCTGCGATGAGCGCTGGCAAATAGCCGAACGAAGCGAAGCGCTAGAAAACAAGATTAGAAAGTGGTTCATTTTTCACTGGCGCACTGTTCATAAAATATTGCTTGTGCTTGATTGACGCTCCACAGCATGACCCTTCGCAGCGAGGTATGAAATTCTGAGCTCTGCGTCCTTTATGTTCGCTGGTTGATAGGAGTTTAACGTCTCAAAGTGACTCAGCCTATTAGAGGCGCCGTAGTGGAGGCTGCGTGTAAAGAACCACAGGGGGTTACCCTGTGGTTCTTTGACGTACACTGACATCACACGATACACTGGCTTGTAGCATTTAACCTCCATTGAAATTCGACCGCCGTGGCCGGGATCGAACCCGCGTCTTTCGGGTCAGCAGCCGAGCACCATAGCCACAGAGCCACCGCGGTTTTTTTTTCTTTATTGCATGAATTGGCGTAAATACATCAGTAAAAGATCGTAGTTTCCATGTCCCTTGGTAGACAACCGTTTCTAATCGACTTTAACCACTGAGCCAGCGCGGTGGCTGTCCGCGTCCTTCGTTAAAAACCCACTTGTAAATGTTAGTAGACATGCGTCCTCAAGGGGGCGCTGAGAATAAATCCTGTATAGATACAGTACCGACTTCGAATTACAAGAGGACATTTTAACTGAAAACGGAGTTGATATATTTACATAGAAGAGGGTCGAGAAACGAAATACAGTCGTTGCCCCAATAGACGTCTTCGCAAGCTACATGTGGTCACGGTGAAACACTTTTTTTTTTTACGGATCCTTAAGACGTCGGCATTCATTTACAGACTGTGATCACGGAGTTATTTCTTGTTTTTGGCTTCACGAATGTCGGAATAAAGTAGGGGACTAAAAAAAATTCGTATTTAAATACGATTTTCGCAGGCAGCAATAAATGCGTCTTTTGCTGACGAACAAACACCAACATAGCCAGAAAGAACCATAGAACCGATTTTTATCACGGAAAAAATTGTATGGAGTTGCCCTCAGTGTCAATTTGAACTTAAGCTTCAGCGTCAAGTTTTCGAGTCATTCAATCCGCAACCAAAAGTCCGGAACTTTCATCCGTTGCTTTGGTTGTCGCGACGAGGAATACATGTGGTTCAAAATCTATGAAGTTTCCTGCTTGAACTTTACTGCACAAGAAAGCGGTATCAAAACTGCGTTTTATGTACAACTGATAGCTTTGTACACGAGACTGCACTGTGTTAAGTACGTGCGCATTGTGAAGTGCCCATGGTGAAGGTGAAGTTAAATAGAAACATTCGGAAATGTTGCTTAAACGCTGCGCACCTGAAATGCTGCGGATGCTCTACGCTTCAGAAATTTGATTATGTAAGCCCACAGCTCAAGATTTTTCACGCGCCCCCAGTGTAAGGGCGGATATCGTGAACTGAAACAAAAATTCTACGCTTATCAGAAGGTACAACTTAAGTTTTCAATGAAAAACCTTGATTGCGTGTGGGGCTTTCCTCAGGAGAGAATGAATGCATGTCTGACAATAGATGCCGCAAGACCGACTGACACAAAAACAGCGCGAAGAAAAGAATCCTGTTACAAATGTAGTAGTATTTCTTAGTGAGACTGAACCAACTGACTAGTTGTTAACAAACTGAAAGACAGCCCATTGTTTTGACGAGTCGTTCGCGTTTATGACCAAAAAAGAATGAGATGGGCTCCGTTCACAGCGTTTTAATTCGTGCAGGCGCTGCGAAGCTTCTCAGCAGGACCAAAAAAGTATTCAAACGATTCTACAGCTTCCACAAATGAGTAGGAACAGTGTTTTAACTTGCAAAACCTCCTCGCCGTCGTATACACCCTGTGTGAGACTTTGTTCAGGGGTACGGTCACCGCAATGTTATTACAGCCTGCCACTGCCTCATGAGAGGAAATCCAGCAAATATCGAGAATGACCGCTAGTTTTGTAATGATAACGTGCCTACATTGCTTTTAAACTTTGTAACAGGCGCTGTACTGCTCAATAGAGTTGTTATCGCGATGTGGCTGACAGCCAATTTTGCCTGCTTAAGCGCCGGGAATTTTGTAAAATGAGCGGTGCTGCATGTCAGACATGGATCAACTCACGGCAGGTGTGCTTTCTATCACAGATAATACATTTTCCTTGATGTGTCACCAGGTAACCTAATGCAACATAGTGGTAACTATTCAGCACGGCCATGACTTTGTGTGGGTTATCTTACATACGCCGTGCAGGTATTCTCTGCCATGCGCTCCCGGTAACCTGGATAAAAACCCGCATATCAAGATGTTATCTGCATTGACTTATTCGTTCATGTGTTTTTTTTATTTACTTTCAAGCAACGCAATCATTTGTTTCAGTCGTGTGGGTGGGCCACTGCATATCCCCACGCATATCCGTTAATGTATATTTTTACAAGTCGGGGGAAAACGAGGGGGGGTGTACACAAGAGAAATGAAGCAGCTGCAAGTGTCTTGCCTCAAACCTGTCAATCCTGATTCGCATTTAATTTTAGTTACTTATTATTTTGTTGTCCACACTTAGCAGTGAAGTCTTTTTAACTTGCCTGACGATCATAAAATAACCACCACGGGAGTTCACGTTTCATTTAATTTTGGCTGCACAATCCAACACCCTATATAGCGCGGAGTAAACAGATAGTTTGGGGAGCTAAGTGTTTTTGAGATAAGCATTTTTGAGCAAGATGTGTGTCCAATCTGGCCGCTAGTATGTCACTGCCGGAGTGAGACTGAAGTCATTCGGCTATTTTTTTTTTAAATCTTAGTATTCACCGACACCTTGACTCGTATCTCGCGTTAGCCTTAAAAAATGTGGAAGCTTTGTTACTGACACAGGAATTCACGCACTCATTAAGCGCAGTTCTGGCCTCTCTTGTGTCGATGGGCTGTGAAAAACGTAACAATTTAATGTCATCAGAGTTACGTTGAACCGGAAAGCTGTTCGCACCGGAGAGATAACAGCTGCCATAACGCGAACATTGATCTCCTTGCTGCGACGGCTGAATTACTTTCGTGGTATAAGTGAAGAACAAAGAGGTGCTCGTTATGGCATACATGACAGAAGCCAACAGTCACCCTGTCGACAAAGCAGTGCTAGAAAGTGAGTGCTGTTCACGGAAAAACAAAACAAAAACTTCAAAAAGAGGCTCTTTGGGTTTACTGGCCGTTCGTGCAAAGTGATTAAGCGAATTACTGCTCGGTGTTTTACGGAGTTTAACGTCCCGAAGCGATACATGGGCTATGAGGGACCACGTATAGTGGAGGGGTCCGGATTAATTTAGACCACCTGGGGTACTTTAACATGCGCTTTAACATGGTACTTTAACATTGCATTTCGCCTCTATCTCATACCGGCCGCCGCGTTTGAGATTCGATCCCGAGACTTCGGGATCAACAGCCGAACTCCAAAGCCACTGCGCCACCACGGCGGGTCGAATTGCTGCTTGCAGTTATAACCTCTGTGCGGTGATCTGCTGGCTACAGCGGTTAGTTGAGCAGCAGCATCTCTAGACGTCCTGTATAAGTGGGCATATCTGGCAGTAGTTCATAATGAGGCTCCTACAATTTCCAATTTTTTCACCGACGATTCCAAGTTATTTTACAGCGACGTGGTTTCTGGGGTCTGGTCTTCCAGCATCCGTACTTCCGAGGCAGTCTCATAAAGGGCATAGAGTGAGCTGATGGGCTCGTTAATGCTCCGTTGTGACAACAGACTGCAGAGAACAAGGACAAAATTAAAAGACAAACACACGAGCGCTCGTGTGTTGTCTCGTCTTTCACTGTGTTAGTAGTAGAAATATCATTTGCCAAAACACCGGAGTCCTACGATTGTTTGAAGCCGAAGCCTCAGCGAAGGAGGGAGAGAAGGAAACGGAATGGGAAGGAGCGAAAAAAAGTTACCGTACTTGTTGCCCCGAGCAGGATTCAAACCGGTGGTGGCGCAAACAGATCAGCTTAGCTTCCCGCTGCTGTAGACTGCTCGGCCGTCGCCATTTTTACTCTTTTCTGCCTAAATTTACAAAAACATGTTGCAAAACAATACAGAGAATATAACAAATCAGGAAATGGACTATGGGACCATCATTATAGCTTTCCACTCCGGACAGCACCGCGGCGCACACATCATTGCATTGTGCTCTTCAACAAACGTGATATATACTCTCGGAAATACAGCCTCGCGGCCCTCGCGTCCGGATCACAATGAAAACCGGCTACGTGATACCGCTATAAAAGTGGAGGTTGGTTGGCAAATAAGATCAAAGTGAAGCCCGTCGTAGTTTCTATTGCCAAATACAGAATACCGTATTATCGAAAGAAAAATCTTTCTGGATTGTTCTCAGGAGAACATCGTCTTTTTTTTTCCTTAAGCATGATTATATTGCAGTGAAATAATGTTCCATGTACGTGAACTATTTGCAAAGTCTTTAGGAGGTAGTATTAGATCCAGTTGGAAAGAAGACATGCCCAGGCAACGAAGCCCTGGAAGTATTCACAAATTAACCATCGCCGCAGCCTTTCGTGCTGTGCTTTGGATATCGTCGTATTCCCCATCTTTCATCCAGTCGCTCTGCGCCACGTATGATTGCGAAGGCCACTAAGCAAAAAATTGGTTTTGAGGAAATGAAAAGCGCAGAAACTTATCTACTTCTCAGCATACACCTCAAACGCGCAGCACGGCCCGTCGAGCGGAGCAACAGGGACTTTGGTGCTAACGCCAATCATCTCGTGCAAAACCGAAAAGGTGGAAGAGCGAAAGGCAAAAGCGAACCTGCTGTAACCGCTAGGCACCCTGGACAATCCCCCGCCGTAGGTATGTGCCATTAAGCCTGAGGACGTCATCATCATCATCATCGAACCTGCTTTAGCAGGTCTGTCGCACCACGCTGCGTTATCACCTGTCTATGTTCTTTTTTTTTCTCCTCGTTCTTTGTGTTGCGCTGTCACAAGGTACCGAGCCACTGCCCTCACCACAGGCGCAGCGAAGACAGGGAACAATCGAAGCGAGTGCTTAGCTCTCCCAACGACGGCTGACACCAGTGGCCCACCCTTAGACGACAGGCATTCCTCTCATCTTAGTTTTTTACAAAACGCGGGACGCTTCAACTGTCGAGCCAATCTCGTGTTATTGCATTCGAAGTGCGGTGATGGTCCTCCCACAGGAAGTGCGGCGGTAATGACGATGAACAGAAAAGTGTAAACCATCCTTTGGGAGCACCTGTATGAAGGCAACGATCACGCTAGTCAGTGAGCAGATGAAATCTGACCCCGTATTTTCTTGTTTCATATTTTTTTTACCATCGCTATGTCGAAAATTTCTTCAAGCGTGTGGGCAACCTGTGCTGAACCTGATGTACAACGATTGTTTCCGACAGAAACGGAGCTAGAGAGTGCTGTTCTGAAATATATTAACACAGCTAACAGAGCCGCTGATTTGGACGGTTGTTTCGCACTAAACGTGCACACATACTGTAGAGTAAAGTACAAACCAAGACAAAATTTCGTCGCTTAATCTGTGTGGCAAGAACGAAGTTTGGCGCTCGTTCTCCTTAAGTGAGAAATGTGGAAACAGAACGGGTGTCCCAGGCATCTGCTCAGGAAGTCGAATCCTTCAATTTTAACTTTTACAGATATTATCGGCAGTATTTTAGTGAAAGTCAACTTTATGCTTCTTTCTGAATCAACTTGAACATAATATAATTGATTTATAGTGGCCTAAAAACATTTTCATCCAGTGCCGTTAATAAAAGCGCCTAAAATAAAAGTATGACGCAGTGTCAGTTCACGCATAGCGAGCGTGCCATGCAATGCCAAGAATATGGCAGTATATTGAAGCCAAGTTACCCCGAAATAGCTACATTTCCTGTTTCGTTTGTATAAGCAGCATTTAAAAGCACGACCACTACTAAATAAGTTGAAAAAATAACTCTAGTCATTACGTGCCTGCAAGCCATTGGAACTTGTATCTACTTTCGTTCGCGCTCGAGCGTATTTATTCCAGAACCAGTTATATATACTCGTCAGACCCGAGCAAAAGTTCCGCCTGTCAGCGTTCATCTAAACACATACGAGGGTCGTTCAATAAAGATTTCCCCTGACCCACTTCCTTTGGACGGAGAGCAACGAAACTTTGCAGATTTATTAGTCCTTCTGTACATAGGTGCAAGGGCGTCCGCAGAATTTTTTGCAGGGGGGGGCCCATTGGTTGTTGGCGCCGGAGGGGGGGGGGGGGTATATTCGTAGCGAAAAGGCACTATTTGCGGAGTAAATTTATTTCTTTATATATAAATAAAAAATAAGTAAAATACACACATGAAAGAAAATTACAAGCAGCAAATTAAAGCGCGGATTGTAGAGATACATTGGAGTTTATCAACAAAGAAACAATTAAAATTAATAAAAATGCAAAAAGATACTATCAATACTCGAAGTGCTCAGTCTTACTGCATACGGGTTCTCGACTCACCCGAATTGATGACCAGCACACAGCGCAATATGTTCACAAACACGCAACTACAGTCACTCAGTCAGTCTTCCTTGAACAGCAACTGTAGGCGCCTTGGATTTTTCTGGGCGAATTGCGTAGTTACACGGGTGATAAATTCATTTCTGTGCTTCATTACACGCTCTCAGTGCACAGTCATCATATATATTGATTGGAAAAATGGTTGAACGAGTACGTTGAAAACAAAAGATGACTATATATACAACGAAAACTTATTTACAAGATATATGCACGCTCGCAGCTTCATACACCTCGCTCCATCTTGCTCGCGCATCCGCACAGTCGAGCAACCGCACACACACTGCTCGCCGCTCGTCGTTTTCTCGTCCGCTGTCTTGGTTGTTCTCACCTTCGTTGACAACCCGCCACTAAAAACACCGAAGCACAAACACAGAGGCGCGCACACGTGCAAGGGCTTACTTGCCACAATATCCACGAATGCGCACTTTTGGGGTGTAAGGAACGCCGCGCGACTTCCGAGGGGAAGGGACACCCGCAACTAATTCGGCCGGAAAATTTGTTTTTGTGCTTTTATGGGGTTCAGAGCCCCAAAACGACTCAGGCTATGAGGGACGGAGTAGTACAGAGTTTCGGATAATGTCGACCACCTGGGTCTCTTTACCATGCACTGACACGCACAGTACATGGGCGCTGTTGTGATTTGAGGCCCAGCCAGAGGTGACAGGCGAGCCAGGCAGGCGCCATCGGGCTGCGTTGACCAAAGGCGCTGGTTTTCGGAGAAGACGCAAGGAACGCTGGTGTGGGGGCGCCTCTGGAGACTGCGTCGCCGTGAACAAAAGCAGCTAATCCCCTTTGCCGAAGGTTCTGAAAGCGGCGCTTCTACCGCACCGAGCTCTCCCGTGGATCGGAGGAGACAGCGCGCGGCGGCGGCGCCAACTCGTCGCCCGCTTGCCCCTGAGCAGCCCGACAAAGCGGGGGTGGACACGGCTGATTTGTCCTTCCCCCCTCAAGAAGTCATCGGTGGCCGGCGTACGAACGTATCATGATTATAGCGAGCGACCTGTGCCCTGTTCACTGTCTGCCTCCGTGTCGCTATCTCTCTAGAGATCAAAGAAACAGGCACCCATCTCAAGACGGCTCGAAGCACATGCTCGCCGGTGCCGCTGCATGTCTGCAACAGGTCGTCCTTCAGCAGAGCTGGCGGTGGCGTGGTTTGAAAACGGCGGAACGACGCGCGCCCGGACGCGGCATTTCGCAGATGTGACCAAGCGTCGAAGCGGGGCTGCTTTTACCCTTTTGGCTGAGCGCACCACCGCCCCTGGCGTGCGGCCATCACTCACGGTTCGAGTGAGTGATTTTCCAGGGGGGTGCAGCCGCCCCCCCTTGCCCCCCCCCCCCCTCCGGACGCCCATGCATAGGTGCCACCCAGGGACACACACTTCTCCCATTTTTTTATGCATCTGTAAACACCTTGCTTGTAGAAGTCAACACGTGGCTCTAAAAGCCATATTGTGACTTCGGAAATCAGAGTCTCATCATCTGGAAAATGCTTGCCCTTCAAATATGACTTCATTGTTCGAAAGAGGAGGCAGTCCGATGGTGCGAGGTCGGGTGAATAAGGGGGATGCGGTAGAATTTCAAAGCCGCAGCAGCGTGCTTCCATCTGGGCAACATGAGAGTTGTGAACTGAGGCATTGTCTTTCAGAAGGCGGACACCTTTGGTGAGCATGCCACGTCTCTTGCTTTTGATGGACTCCCGCAATTTCCGCCGCAGTGAAGCATAGTATGCCCCAGTAATCATGGCACTATTTGCTAGGAAATCCATCAAGACTACTTCGTGCTGGTCCCAAAAGACTTTGAGCATGACCTTGCCCGCCGAGGGCTGGGCGCGTGCCTTCTTTGTAGGCGGTGAGTCCAAGTGCTTCAATTGCACCGACTGGATACTAGTCTCCCGATCATAGTAATGGACTCAGCTTTCATACTGTGCAATCAGTCTGTTGAAAAAGTCCTCCTGGTTTCCATGGCACATGGTCAAAAGAGCCTGGGAGCATTCGACTCGTTCCTGCTTTCGGAAAGGTGTGAGCAGCCGGGGAACCCATCGAGAGGATACCTTACGCATGCGAAGATGGTTCTGAATGATTTGTTCCACGGACCCCACACTAATCTTGATATTTTGGGCTAGGTCTCGAACGGTTACGCGGCGAATTTCTAAAATGGCGGCCTCTACTTGCTGGATGGTGTGTTCATCGATAATGGAGTGAGGTCGCCCTGCAATCGGAGCTGTTTCCACCAAAGTCCGACCACATTTGAATTGACGATGCCAGTTCTTTACTACACCATATGATGGGGAATCCTCCCCATAAACTTGTTTTGTCTAATCGAAAATCTCCCTTGGAGTGCGACCTTTCAAGTACAGGAACTTGATGACTGCTTTGTATTCCACTGCATCCATTATCACACCTCACACCACTTCAGCACCTGTGAAAGGAAGACCGTTATTAGTTAAGAGTTGCATATTAGCACGTGACCTATAGGGACTTAAGTCATTACACATGCGCAGTTTCAGCATGCTGCAATAAGTAGAAGTGAGTCAGGGGAAATCTTTATTGAACGCCCCTCGTATCTCAAGCCTCGGTGCTCCCGTGAATGTACGCACAAAATCTGACAGCCGTAGGTCCAACAGTTTCCTTATTAGTTTTCTTTTTATTTATTTATTTATTTACTCCAGTAACTTCAGGGCCCCTGGGAGCATTACAGAAGGGAGTGGAACAAGCCAACAGCCATAGAAACCAAGGGAACACAGGGGATTTTTTTTTAATTTTTAATTACTTTGTGGCGTTGATCAATGAAGAATATTGCTGAATGAGATATCGCTTAAAGATAATTGATTAAAAAAGCAGAAGAAAAAACAACCACATGCCGCCGGTGGGAACCGAACCCACGACCTCCGAATTGCCCGTTCGGTGCCCTACCAGCTGAGCTACGGCGACGGCTGTCAGATCTTCTGCTTTCGGAAGTATTTATGTTCACAATTTACTTAACCTTGAGAGTGTTCATCAGCGCCACCCACGTTCATAAGCGGCGGACGTAGTACGTCCTGAGTTACCGCTGGTGTGACGTGGAACGTCATTGAACGGCGAGGGTGGAAGCTGTGTGAGAACCCTCTTATGCTTCCTAAGGCATCAAGGCTGCCAGAACCGAGGCCCTCGTTAAGAAATTAAGCAGACAAGGAAAGGGGAATGAGGGGCTCAGTATACATATGAGAGAAGCCAACAGCAACAGAAACGAAGGGAACACAGGGGCTTTTTTTTAATATTTAATTACTTTGTGGTGTTCATCAATGGAGAATATTGCTCAATGTGTTATCGCTTAAAGATAATTGATTAGAAAAGCAGAAGAAAAAACAACTACATGCCTCCGGTGGGAACCGAACCCAGTACCTCCGAATTACGCATCCGGTGCTCTACCAACTGTTCAACACTCTCAAGGTTAAGTAAGTTGTAAACATAAATACTCTCGAAAGCAGATGATCTGACAGCCGTCGCCGTGGCTTAGTTATATATATATCTCAGGAAATGCGGTACTGCAGAAAATTACCGAGAAAAAAATAGGAACAACAAAAATAACGCGGCACGCTGCAGATCTGAGCAAAGCAGAGTCGGTAACTATGGCAAATTGGCAACCGAGGTGGCAGGCGGTTCCGTTCATTGCTTGTCTTGGGCATAAACAAATGCATGCTCTCTGCTACGGGCCTCAGGGCCTACATGCAACAAGGATTTATGGCGTATATTTAGTTAAATACATTCACGATAGAATGCGCATTTAAATCAAAGTTACAAGATATCTCATGGAAAAGCACGAGATATTAGGCAGCTGTTTGGTCACTGGGAGTAGAAATCTGGTTTGGCCAAATCAGCCAACTTGGGAGGCTGCTCAGAGCGCCTCTATCGTTTCGCAATCGTTGGAAAGCTTACTACGTGGGTAGTACGTGGGAGTGAATGCAAATGAAACTTAGGCCGCAGGAGTGATGCGTGTTTTAAGAATTTCGTAAAATAGAAATGAGCTTTATAATGTACGTGGGATCTGAGGAGAATCTAATACAGACGCGCAAGTATTCAGTCCATTTCCACCCCTCAGGCATGTGCCACGCCACACGGGAAATGTTGCCCTGCTGCTATCGCATGACATATGTCAAAAGATGGGACATAGGCAGAAGGGTTACATCTATGCGATGTTTGTAGATGACTGCGCACGAAAGAGGAATTCTCACACACAAAAGCAATCATCGGAGATCAAAACACCGCTCTAACATTCCGGTTGTTTCTCTTTCGTTTATATACGGCAAGCAACCTTGCGACCTAATCAACGGTATTTCTCGCAAACTTTTTTTTTCCTGCAAATACAACGGTGATTAATAAATCACGGTTTCAGAAAAATTCACTGAATAAGTTGTGTCATACGCAACAAGTGTGCGGTGCCACACTCTCCCCACCAGAAAGAAAACTGCGCTGTACTTCTGGCTCGTAATTTCTTTGGAAGTATCTTCAATGTATACTGCGCACACAATAACAAGGACGTGAAGGTACACACAGCAAGCGCAGTTGTGTGTCTGTGCTTGTTGCGTGTACCTTCACGTCCTTGTTTTTTTGTGTGCAGTATACTTTGAAGATATGTGTGACCGACTCGACCAACAACGCACTCAACCTTCGGAAGTAGTCAGATTGTCATTCTGAACGTTCTTCTCTTGCCGCGTGGATGGCGAAACACGCATGACGCAAAAGCATTTTCATTACTTATTAGAGAAAAACATACCAGTTTGTTTGGGAATTCCGCTCTTGATACGCTTTGTCGAATATCATTTCTAAAGCTCGTGAATTTTTGTGCAGGGCTCAGGCGGCTTTCATCCTACTCTGCGATGGGTGGTGAATTATCTTTGTTCATTGCAAATTGAGAATTTCATCATGTGACAAAAACTTATATGATGCTGTAGCCATAAGTTAATTCGTCAACTTAAGACACGCACTGCACCTTTGTGTACGCGTCAGGGCACGCCAATAAGAACATTATGTTATTCTTGCCACCAGCATACGCGTGACAATGTTGTTTGCATCATTTAGTCCCCAGTTTACTTGACCGTATATTTTGCTACCTTTACGAGTGTGTCAGCTGGTGCCTGAGCAGCGGAATTTAAGAAGTACGAGTATATACTACGAGTATATTCTTCTTTAGTACTTACCTATACATCTGGCTACATTTCGTAAGCGAAATACACAGGAGAGGCGCAATCATTAGTTCCCAGCCAACGTTCTAGCCTCATTTTTTTACTTTCAGAACTCGTCCGACGGGCACGTTCTAGCTGTGATCGATATGCAAGGCAAACAAAAATTTAGGCAATCCCCTTTTCTAAAAGGATTGGCAATAATACAAAATATGGATGTGGAAAGGTAAAGTGTCTGCGTGTGCGCATGTATATGCGTTTAGAGCGAAAATAATTCTTGAAAAGACACCAGTCAGCTCAACGTATTGATTTGCCGGGGTGCGCTAGCTTCATACAAAGGGCAAGACACGATGACCGGAATAACACAGAACAAAAAGAACTACAAACTTTACCACGCTTATTTTGGACAGTGCTAATTTATGCTTGAAAGAAAGAACGAAGAAGGAAAGAAACAATATACAAAACAAGTGGTGTAACGTGGCGATCAGCCGAAGTATGAGACGAGATGTCTGATGGCAATGAGGTGATTTAATGGCCGTTGGCCCAGCGCGAGCACTCTGTCCCGCGCCAGTGCCAGCTTCGTTTTATCGTCGCACAAGAACGCCATTGCGCATTCACAACCGCACACACGGTAGTAAAGAAGTTGAGAATTTCTTCTCCTTCCCAGAAAACAAAACCCAACGGTTCGCTAATGCAGGCCTCAGGGCGTCAAAAACGCCTCCCAAAGCTCTTTAGCCTACGTAATTTTTTTACCGCAGCAGAACCGGCGTGCCGACGTGCTATCAAACTGTGGCACGAAACAGCTGCGCAAGTTCGTGCGTGCATAAAGCCCCCAGTACACAAACTGCAGCGGTGGTAGATGCCTGGGTTATGAAATAAGAGACAGATGTGTCCAAAATTGCCTTATGCATTTTTCCTCTTATATATTTCAATATATAATATAGTTGCCAGCTTAACTGACATCCGCCACGAGATTTCGCGCAGCGGTACCCTTCTGCTAGCGTTATGTGGTATTCGTGCCTTTGCCGACCACCCGAACAGCATGCATGGCGCGAGAAAAATATCCTATGGCCGAGGTCAGAGTCCGTTTTCGCAGCTGCGGGTCGTATCAACGCGCGAAAGTAGCCAAGGCATACCGTTGTAACCGCACGATGCGACCAAAACTATGCGGCAAACATCTCTTGTTTTTACGTTTTTCGCGATCATCGCGCGTTTAATTTTTATGTGTTTTCGCTGGTGGAGCGGTAATTTAACCGTCAAACTGAGGCGCCGCTATGACTTTAAAAAACAAAGTTGCGAACCCTTGAGCACATTCCCTGATCTCTGGTGCCGAACAACATCACGCAGTGCTTGTACTCAGCTTGATCCCAGGTGTGTGAATATTACCTTAAGTCCTTCAATACAACGAATAAGCCGCCGGGGCATTAGTTTCTCAACGCAGCGAGTAAGTATCTAGCATGTGAGTCGACCAGCATTCAACTCAACGCGGCAAAAAGTGCCTGTCTAGAAGCTTGAGCACCAATATATAGGCCACAGCTGCGCTCTAATATCATATCCCAGCCCTACATAAAGCGCCAGGTATGCAGCTGTTTGCGCTGTTGCCGAGGTATTTTTGCAAAAAATAAACGAGCACACACTCCCTCTTCACTTAAGGCACTTATTGCAACGATCATCTATGGTTCATGGTTCATGGGGGTTTAACGTCCCAAAGCAACTCAGGAACATCTATGAGAAATATGTATACCGAGGAATCAGTGGACAGCGGTCACAAATTTGTGTGGTCTTGAAGGTTTGGTTTCGCTCTGCTTTAATTAGTATACTGCAGGCAAATTGAAGTCTTGCGCACATCACACTCTTGATTTGCTACATCTATAAGGAAGACAATGCAAAAAAGAGGTAAAAAAGTGGTCAGTTTGGACGCCCAAGAACTGCCAGTAAGATTATGTCTAGGTAGACTGCACTGGGAATTGCTTAACATCCTCCTTTCACCTCCTTGAGGCTCGGTGGCTAAGGCGATCTGCTACTCCGGCTGCACCGGCTCACATGCATGGGGGCGAAATACAAGTTGAGGAGGTGGCACTGAGGTGGCGCTGCGCGACAAAGGTCCCCAACCGGCCTAAATTAATGTTGAGCCCTCCGCCACGTCACGACTTATAATCTAGGTGTATCGTTTTGTGGACAAAAATGCATTGGTCAAAATTAACCCCAAATTTACGTAATTTTGCATGCTAAGAGAACCGCTAAAATCAGCCAAGCTTGGTTCGGAGTCCAGCGAAAGGGGCTACTGGATAGTTCGGGCCTGTTTCCATGACTCAACCTTCTGTTGCATGGTGCACACTATGCCTCACAATTTGATGGCGCTGAAGTGGAAGCTACGAACGCCAGCAAGAAACCGTACTATCAAGTTAACTTGCATGTGAGAACATCTTTGGCTGCAAAGCTTGCTCCCGGGGCTGCTGCAGTCTTGGTAGCACGACGTATGGATAGCCAAGATGCCGAGCAGTCATAGGTCGTTCTTGGCAGCTTTGGACATTTCAGCCTTCACTGCTGGCTGCAGCTGTCACCTCCACTGCCAAATTATGAGGCAGAGTGCGCAGACGCGATAGCAGCAGCAGTGCAGAGTATTCGGTAGCGTGTGCGCTTTTGCAAGCTGCGCTGTAGTGGAGGGGCGAGAGTCGTGGAGAAGGTTGTTGGTAGAAGCACAAACGGCCAGCGAGGAAACAGTGTGGCCAGTTGACGGCCTGGGAAGGACGTGAGCAGGATGCGAACTTTAGTGTCGACATTAAGTTGTACAGAGTTCGATCGTCAACGAGGCGCATGGAGTGAAAGAACGCGAAGCAACGTTTTTATGTCTGCTGGTGCACGAGGAACAGCCTTTTTCCAGCGCCTTAGTTGCGATGAACCCGAAAATTTGCAGCTAAGCCATATTGGCTAGCTACCGGCCTAAATAGTAGCGCTTGGGACTTTTCTGCGTCATTCTTAAGCAGGAAGTAAGTATTTCGCTATCGAATGAGACTTGATACTTGATACGTGTACAGCCAAGCTATTTTTCCCTTGCTTATTTCATTTTTTAATTAAACGTTTTCTGTGGAACCGTTCTCTCCTTTTATAATAAATGCGCGGTAAAAAATGAATATAGGCAACAGAAAAGATACAATGACTCCGAAAGGAGTCACTGTAGCTGTTACGTTATGGTTGTTACGTTACCGAGATGAAAGCTTTGTCCAGTTCGCGTAACACACCACGATCAGAAAACAGCGAACAAGGTTGTCAGTGTACCTTCTTTTCATGTTTCCACTTGCGGTTTGCGGTTGTGTTCTCCGTTTTGCCATTGACTTCAGCAAGAGATCGAGCACAAATTCCTGAAAGCTGTTGCTGCTGAAGAAACTATTGAGCCATGCAATTATTTGGAAGTTTTGCAAAGCAGTGGTTGATTTGACAGCTTTAGAATGCGATGTACATCGCTTATCTCTTTTTAAAAAAGCCTAATCTACTAACCAGCTATGATTTTTAAGCGATGCCGTTATAGAACTGTCTCACTGCCATCCCAACTTAACATGTTAATGTCAACTTGCCACGTGTTTCACGTGTAATGCTCAACAGCAAAAAAAAAAAACGCTTCCGTTAAGTCTCGGCGAGTCTTTACCTCTCACCTTTAAACATGCAAAGCGAAGGTCAACAGCCTCGAGAAAGCGAGTGCAAACGACTCCGATTGCCCCCGCTGTACTGCGTTTACTTTTTTACTATGCTTTTGTTCAGCAGAAACGGCTCAACAAAATGCTACGTTTGCTCGAATTCGATTCAGCATTTCTCCCAGGTCTGTTTGCATTCGACTCGCTTTCAAGGTCCACTAATTATCCCGGTACGGCGGCACTAATCCCCTCGAGTACGAAGCTCAAAAAGAATGGGGGGACGAACAGCTCAGACACGTGCACGGTCGCGAGAGGTCGCAGTTCTGCTTAAGTGGGCGTTAGCTTCCGATCATTAACCTGTTGCGCTCATCCCGAGGAAAGTCAAAGCTGAACTTGCCAATTTCGCGCAACAACGTCCCCAGATTTTGTCGTTTTGCGCTGTTTGTTCGATCGGCCGCTTTGTCTTGCCTCCTCCAACTGAACTTTATTTCTGTCATGTGTAGAGTGAACCAGGCGACATTTTAGCCGCCTGGACCGCTTGATAAACATGTGGGGTTATGTAGGCGACACGGTTGTTTGCAATGATTGTAGAATTAGCAGGCGACATAACCAGTTTACCAAGAAGATGATCAAGGCCTGTTTACAGAGCAAGCAGAAGAAGTGCAGAATTGCATGACGGACATTTATAGCTCAGGCCAACGTATTGGAATTTCTTTGGACTGCATAGAGGACAGCAAGAAAATTCTCACGAATGACCCGCTTTGTGAAAAGTTGGCACGTCATTGATCGAAAAGCCAAGCCGTATATTCCGTCGTCTAGGGCCGGCGTAACTCTTGTGGCCTAAATGAAGCGGTCAGTGCGCTGCGAAAAAGACATCTTATTTAATTTAATGAGTACCTACGTGTGTCACGTATGCACGTGTGGGGTATGCCACTGACCAGCATGGCTGTAAAAAGTATGTCACGACGACATTTGCGAAAAACGAGGGCAGAGCTGGCATATTAATACTGACACGTGAAGTGACAGCAACTTTTGAAGCTCAATAACCCTATGGTCCACTACGTGAAGCTGTGCATCACGTATCAGAACATTAATTGAATGCCAAATGTAAACCCCTTAACATACTTGATGGCCCACATACATGAGACTCAAAATTCCACTCAAGTTATGGAATTGAGATCACAGAGTGACCAGAAAAGCTGAACATCCACTTAATGAAATCAAATGAGTGCGTATCACTGCGCAGTGATATTACTCTACGCTTTTCTCTTCCAAAAGAGACACGGAACCTTTCTTCTGGAATTTACCAAAGGAGTGCTTTAGCTAGTATGCTGCAGTGGTGAAAACATAACACTGAGGTTAGAGCGGATCAATGTTGTAATCTAATCAGGGTTCGTGAGTACCACCCATGGGGGCACTACGAACTTGGCTTAGTTCTCGCCAAACGTCCGCAGTGCGCTAAACACAATACGCCAATCAATCCTCTGAGAAAGTGGATACGTTATCAGATCTGATAATCACACACGCGCAAACACTTCCACCATTTCAGAATTAATTTGATTCGGAGAATTGTGCGTGAATTCTAATTGTTATCATCTTAGGTGGACGTCTTTCAAGGACAATAAGGACAATTTAATGAAGTTGGCTGCATATAAATGCTTCTGTGATCGACGAAACATGAAGTATCCTGTAGGCTGAAGCTTGGATTTGCTTGGAAGAACGAGGGATTGACATTCGCTGATCTCATGCCCATTGCGCCCTTCGACGGCACGAAAATCATGTCGCTGCTTGACGGGGCACTGCCCAGTGTCAAGCGGCGAATTACAGATCCGTGCCCTGTAGAGTAGGAAAATCCGCAGTCTAGAAAAAGTAATCTTTGTCCCAAAATGTTAAGCTACAGGCGCAACAAAGACACGGGCCAGACCACTTTCACAGTCAAATTTAATCAGCATATATGATGAGAAAGTGTTATAAAACCTCGAGTTCCGCCTTTGGTCAGTCACCAGAAGCGTGCGAGAAGAAGGAAAAATACAAAAACTAATTACTTGTTTCCGCTCACACTAAACAGTACAAAAGGTGACCGCAGCATGGGCCACAAGCATTATAAATACGTAGTGTCATGCATTTTGCAGATTTTGCATTGTCTACTTTCCACATGCAGACCTAGTCAGAAACGACCAATGCATAAATTTTCGCCTTGACGAACGTGCGTGATCGCATACCGCATACAAACGATATCGGACAAATGTCGTCTGGAGGAGTCGCTCTTTCTTTCCCAACCGGGAGCATGTAAGTCGGGCTCCTTCCTCTGTTTTCAACTGCAGGGAGGTCAAAGCACCCATTGACACTGGCGCTGAGACCATATGCCAGCGCCGAACCGATGAGAACGCTGCATATGCGAAATGGGACAGAAACACCAGATCACTTATGCATCGATGCGTCTAAGCACGGTTTTTCTTCACTTCTGTTCCTCGGCGTATTCTGGTCTGTTTGCGTCGTCAAAAGTTCATACGCCTCTCCGGACACCTATCGGATAAAAGTATGTATTTTTTTTTATAAAACCCTAATGACTGAAAATAGCAGACAGCGTGGAGGGCAGGTTTTCAATCGCCAGCTGTTGGTGGGCCAGCAAAAGTTTCAAAATAGCTTGAATCACTTACGCATAAAATTACGGACCTGCCAGACCAACACTGCGCCAGACATCTCTCTTTTTTTTTTAAAGGAATGTGATAGCTATTTCAAAATTTCGGTCATTGCGGTCGCTTACGTCGGGTCATTCCGGTAGCGCTGATAGCTTACAGTAACACGCGGCTGTAGAACAGGTCGATATGAGTTTCTTTTTCATTTTGGCTTCAAGTCAATTCCCTCCTCAGGAAACTGCTTTTTGACCATAAAGAAGTGCTACTGTACATACTGACTTTGTTCGCCGTAGATTACGGGGTGCCTCAGTGGATGTACGGCATTCTGGGGCTGAAAACGCGAACCCGGTCGCATTTCGACTCAAAGGAAATTTAGATGCCCAGTTTACTGAAATGAGTGAAAAAATCTGCTTACTTGTACTACAAACTTGCCGATAACTACCATAAATTGTGCATGTCTTCGATCGATTTAATAAAGAGCCCCTTTGCAGACCACCTAGAAAGCTTCGTGCTTCCCTCTAGTCAGTCCTTTCTTATTGTAAACAGAGAGGGGACGGATTGTGCATCGGTGTTTCTCCGGCTTTGCCCAACGTACCCTTAGGCTATTCGGAGACAAAGCAACAAGTATGAAGCCCTACCGGTGTCAGGCGCAATAATGGGAATATGTGCTGGCTTGACCTACTCGGAGAATACTGAATTTGAATGAAAAAAAACAGCGCAGAAACAACGGAAATAGGGCAAGAGACACCCACGAAGCGCTGATGGGCCATCGATATGACGCGTCCGCCTCTTGTGACCACCCCTGTCCATCGTGCCAGCCGACGGATCCGCGGCCTGTCCCCCGCGGTCCTTCCTATTGTCAACGCGCCTTCAACTACCACTCCACTCATGGCGACGCCACTGCCCGCCCTGCCTACGACTGTCCCTGCAGCCAGCCCCACCTATCTCACCCTTCAGACTCCACGCACGCCTAAGCCCTTTCACGGCGACCTGTTTGAAGATGCCGAAGACTGGTTGGCTCAATACGAACGGGTCGCGACCTTTAACTGCTGGGACGACGCTACAAAGCTGCGTAACGTTTACTTCAGCCTTGAAGACTCTGCACGAACGTGGTTCGAAAACCATGAGCCTACTTTCTCTACGTGGCCGGACTTTCGACGTCAGCTCCTGAGTACGTACGCCAACAGCGACCGCCGGGAGAGCGCAGAGCGTGCACTGTCCTCTCGAATTCAGCTTCCCAATGAGGGTGTTGCCATGTACGTCGAGGATGTGAAGCGTCTTTGCTATCGCGCCGATCCGGCCATGCCTGAAGAAAAAAAGCTGCGGCACCTGATGCGCGGCGTAAAAGACCAGCTCTTTTCCGGCCTCGTGCGGAACCCGCCCAACACCGTCGCGGAGTTCCTGGCCGACGCCGTGCACATGGAGAAATTGCTGCGGCAAAGATCCCATCAGTACGACCGGCAACTGCGCCAAACGTCGACTCTATGAACGTTGGACCGGTTCGACCATGATCCCAGGACGAATCCAGACTCCCTTCGCGCACTCATCCGTTCCGTGGTCCGCGCGGAGCTGCAGCACCTTCAAGCCACCTTTGCCCCTCGCGTCGATTCCGTCACCAGCGTCATCCGCGAGGAAGTCCGACAGGCACTCAGGGCACAAGACGCTGCAGCTTTGCCGGCGCCGCAACCGACACCATATGATCCCGCGCCGTACCCGACTCCTGTCCAGCCAGTCACGTACGCGGACGTCGTGCGCCGCGCGGCCCCACCTCCTGGGCCTTCGCCTTACACCGCACCATTGGTCGCGGTGCACTCTGCCCAGCCGACTCCTTACTGGGCGGATCGGCGCCAGGCACCGCGGAAGACTGACCTCTGGCGCACTCCGGATCAACGCCCGCTCTGCTACCACTGTGGTGAGGCCGGCCATCTCTACCGGCGGTGCCCCTATCGCGAAATGGGACTACGCGGTTTTTCTGTCGACAGCCCCCGTCCACGCCCTGGAGAGCGCCCTCAAGACATCGCCGAGTATGTCACCCGCCAGCGTAGTTCACCATCTCCTCCGCGCCGCGAGTCGCGATAGCCCTCTCCACGCCGGTCTTCGCCCTCTGGGTCCCGTTTCGCCTCGGGACAACGTGGTTCCTCGAGCCCTCGTCGTGAAAACTAGCTCCGGCGGCCTTTGGAGGCGAGGCCGCCGAACGCCGTTCCGACGCAAAGCTTCCACCGCCGCAGCAACTGAATCGCCCCGACGTCGCACGTCGCATCGCTGCACAGTTTTCCCCGACGCGCCTTTCGTATCGCCGCGCTGCCGCAACCCCAATCGCCGACCCGCTTCCGCCGCCGCACCGACCCAATCGCCCCGACGCCGAACGCCGCATCGCCGAAGAGTTTCCCCCAACGCGCCGCTTGAATCGCTCCGACAGCGCAACCCCAGTCGCCGACCAGGTTCCGCCGCCGCACCGACTGAATCCTCCACAACAGCCATAGACGGGCCGTGCTGAAGGCAGGGTCTCCTTGGATATCCCTGTTCTCGTCGACACAAAGGAGGTCAGCGCGTTGGTTGATACGGGCGCAGATTACTCTATCCTTAGCGGACGGCTTGCGACGGCCCTGAAAAAAGTGACGACACCCTGGGACGGTCCCGACATACGCACGGCAGGCGGACATCTTGTCGCACCACTCGGCATGTGTGCGGCCCGGGTTACGGTTCGAGGCTGCACATTCGTTGCCACTTTTCTTGTTCTCCGCGAATGTTCTCGCGATGTCATCCTTGGCATCGACTTTCTTCGCGAGCACGGTGCGATCATAGACCTCCCGAACCGCTTGGTGACGTTTTCTACCGCAATGGCCACAGAAGAGCCTGCGCACCAGGGTTCTTGGTCCGCCCTGCGAGTCGCCGACGATAACGTTACGGTGCCACCACGTGCCAGCATTCTCACGAGAGTTACCTGCGACGAGCCACATAGGGGACTCCGGGTTGTCGAGCCTAATGTCTCCCTCGTACTCACTAAGGGGGTTGCGGTGGCACGGGGCCTTGGATCCTTTCATGACGGTTGTACAGAGGTCCTTCTCACCAACTTCTGCAACGAACATCGACATCTGTTCCGTGGCACAGCCATCGCTTACGTCGACCATGTTCAGGAAGTGGCCGAATGCTTTGCTTGTGCGGAGGACACACCTGGAGCTGACGCCGAAGCGGTCACCAGCGTAGACATAAATCCTGGGCTTCCACCCACTGAAAAGAGGCAACTCCAGGACCTCTTGCGGGAGTTTGGTGCGTGTTTCACGTCGTCGTCCAAAGTGCCCCAAACGTCGATAGTTAAACACCGCATTATCACGCATGAAGGAGCCCGACCCATCCATCAGCAGCCCTATCGTGTGTCCCCTCGTGAGCGAGATGCTATTCAAACACAGGTCGAAGAGATGCTCACGGACGGCGTCATCCAACCGTCAAGCAGTCCGTGGTCGTCTCCTGTCGTCCTCGTGAAAAAGAAAGACGGGACACTACGGTTCTGCGTCGACTACAGGAAGCTAAACAGTGTGACCAAGAAAGACGTGTACCCGCTCCCGCGTATCAACGACTCCCTCGACCGACTTCGTCAAGCCAAGTACTTCTCTTCGGTCGACCTCAGAAGTGGTTATTGGCAGATAGAAGTTGATGAGAGGGACCGTGAGAAAACCGCCTTCATTACACCAGACGGGCTGTATGAATTTCGGGTCCTCCCATTCGGGCTCTGCTGTGCTCCTGCCACGTTCCAAAGAATGATGGACACCGTTCTCACCGGTTTGAAGTGGCAGACCTGTCTTGTTTATCTTGACGATGTCATCATTTTTTCCGCAACGTTCACGGAACATCTGCACCGCCTCAGGACTGTCCTCAAAGCCGTTCGATCCGCCAACCTCTCCCTCAAACCAGAAAAATGCCACTTTGGGTTCACCGAATTGAAATTCCTCGGGCACGTCATTAGTGCTGACGGAATCCGCGCTGACCCAGAGAAGCTTGCTGCCGTTGCTGCCTTTCCGGTCCCCTCCCACAAAAAAGCAGTCCGACGTTTTCTGGGCCTGTGCTCCTATTATCGCCGCTTCATTAGAAACTTCGCCCAGCTCGCCAGCCCTCTGACGCTCCTAACCCGTGATGATACGTCATTTTCCTAGGGCAACGAACAACAGACTGCCTTCGACGAGTTACGACGCCTACTCCAATCACCGCCGATCCTGGCACATTTCGACGAAGCTGCCGATACGGAGGTGCACACGGATGCGAGCAACGTCGGTCTTGGCGCCGTTCTAGTTCAGCGGCAAAACGGTGTCGACAAAGTAATTGCCTACGCCAGCCGCGCACTGTCGCGTGCTGAGTTGAACTACTCCACCACGGAAAAAGAATGTTTAGCGGTAGTCTGGGCCGCCGCCAAGTTCCGCCCATTCCTCTATGGCAGACCGTTTCGTATCGTCACCGACCACCACTCGCTGTGCTGGCTGAAAAATTTAAAGGACCCTTGCGGCCGCCTAGCACGTTGGGCATTACGCCTGCAGGAATTCGATTTCACCGTCACCTACAAGTCAGGCCGGAAACACACCGACGCTGATACCTTGTCACGCGCTCCCGTCGAACCTCCTCCGCAAGACACCACCGACGATGATAGCTTCCTTGGAGCGGTCAGCACATCTGAGCTCGTTTCCCGACAGCGTGCCGACGCCGAGCTCCGTCTGCTCATCGAACATCTCGAAGGTGGTTGCCCTGAAATACCACGAAACCTAGCTCGTGGACTATCGTCGTTCTGCCTGCGGAGAGGGGTGCTTTATAAAAAGAACTCTACTTCAAGTCCGACAACTTACCTGCTCGTCATACCATCTGATCTGCGGGATGAAGTCCTCCTTGCCTGCCATGATGAACCGACTTCCGGCCACCTTGGAGTTACCCGCACCTTATCCCGAATCCGGCAGAACTATTACTGGCCCAACCTAACTTCAAGTGTCAAGCATTATGTCCGGACATGCCGGCAATGCCAGCGGCGAAAAAAACCCGCGCTCAAGCCTCCTGGACTGCTTCAGTGCATCGAGCCGCCACAAATACCATTCGACAAAGTCGGCATGGACCTTTTGGGGCCATTTCCTCTCTCGTCTTCCGGCCACAAGTGGATCGTAGTCGCCACAGACTACTTGACCCGCTACGCTGAAACGAAGGCCCTAGCGCGAGGTACTGCCGCCGAAGTTGCCTACTTCTTTATGCACGACATCGTGCTTAGACACGGCGCCCCATCGGCCATCATTACTGACCGGGGCAAGGCGTTTACAGCCCGACTCCTACGTGACATCTTAGCGCTTAGCCATACTGCTCATCGACCAACAACAGCGTATCATCCCCAAACCAATGGTCTAACGGAACGGCTCAACAAAACATTGGCGGACATGATCTCGATGTACGTCGACGTTGAACACAAAACCTGGGATGAGGTCTTGCCGTACGTCACCTTCGCATATAATACCGCGACGCAGGAAACCACCCAGTTCACCCCGTTCTGTCTCGTGTATGGCAGAGAGGTCCGCATGATGCTAGACGCCATGCTGCCGTACGGCGACGCAGAGCTTCCCCCTGAAGCTGGCCACTTCGTGGAGCAAGCAGAGCAGGCCCGTCAGCTGGCCCGCTGGCACATCAAGGACCAGCAATCCACCGATGCCCGACACTATAACCTTCGTCACAGGGACGTGCACTACGAGCCGGGCGACCACGTGTGGGTGTGGACACCAGTGCGCCGCAAGGGATTGTGCGAAAAGCTTTTAAATAGGTATTTTGGCCCGTACAGAGTCCTGCGCCGCCTGAACAGCGTCAACTACAAAGTTGTCCCCCATGGAACTGTGGTCGCCGGCCCTTAGCGTCAACGGCCTGAAATCGTGCATGTAGTGCGCTTAAAGCCGTACTTTTCGCGTGACTGAGCGCCGTGTTCACGCTGTTTCGTACCTTTTCCCCTTACCCCACGTGTGAACTTGACTCTCCCTGCATGTCATCTAGCGCGCACTGTATAGTTCACCTCACCCCCAGTCTTTTTTTTTTGTTCCTCCTCCCCTCACTGTACATACCCCATTCCACATCGAGACGATGTTTGCTTTCGCGGGGGGGAATAATGCCACGCGTCTAACGCGCCGCGCGACCTCCGCGCTGAGTCGAAGACGACGACGAAGCGGCGGTGGGCTCTCGTGGCGCGCTGTTCTGTTCTGTGTCGTGGAAGCTGGCTCCATAATTAAAAGAAGGCTCCCGGTCTTGGGTTCTTCCCGACGTCTACCTTCACGGCTCCTCTGGTCGTGACAATATTTACTGACCGTGAAATGCTACATGTATGCCGACATATGTAATCATTTTACAGGAAGCATGCTTGTGATTGCAACACTTCCGCAAAGGAAGTAATTCACAAAATCCTACTAATAAGCGCACGATGTCGCCGAAAGAGAACGCTGCGTTCATGGCCTTTTCAAATTTACCCTTCCGGGCGCAGCCATGCACACTGCCACTGGGGTGTGGCAGCAGCTTCGTTGAATTTCACAGAAGCAGCTTATTGAGCATGCGCGACACAGCCCAGAACGCATGTGTTCGGAATGAAGTTGTACACAGTGCAAATTCCTATAGGGAGAATATCAACCCCGTAAAATGAGCGCTCGGTGTACAGCCACCCGATAGGTCCCGTTCGCAACTGGAGGCGCAGCCCGCAATGGACAATAGGGGGATGTTGCGGCGATGCCGCAGCCAAAAATCACGCAACATCTTTTGGGCGTTCGTCATACACAAACACGGTGAAGCATGTGTCAGTGTGCTTCTAGTTTTTCTACCACAGAAAGAGTTCGTCTATCTACAAGATAGTTCACAGTTGCTCCACCATTATATTTGGCCATTTTTGCACCTTTTCTCGCCTATATAGGGTATTTCGCTTAAGACTTTACACAATTTTTAAAAATACGTTTTTTGAGTTAGAAGATTGCTTTTTTCGGCACGGCATTGTCCGCAGAGAAATACTTCACAATACAGCTAAGACGTGCTAACTAGCAGGCTGGTTAACAAGTACCGAATAGTTAGCTTTTTAATTATTACCGTTAGGGTTCTTAATTATTAAGAGGTGTGTAGCCCACCATAATTAATATCCTTATCAGTTTTTGGAACCTCGAAAACGAGGTTACCCTCGGCGGTGTGGCCCAGCAAATTTTGGCTATCTCTACGTGTTAGGTGCACTGGAGAGGTTGCTTTCCCTGCAAGCTTCTAGAAAGTGCATGTATTTTGGCGCGTTTTAGCCAAAATTGGTTGGTCTACCGCGCTGAGGGTAACCACGTTTTCAAAATTCTGAAAACTGATATAGATATTAATTACGATGGCCTACACGCCTTTTCGTAATTAAGGAGCCTAAAGGCAATAGTTAAAAAGTTAACAATTCAGTATTAGTTAACCAGCCGGCTAGTTAGCACGTCATAGCTGTATTTCGATGTACTACACCGCTGACAATGCTATGCCGGAAAAAGAATTTTTTCCAACAAACAAAGCCTATATTTAAAAATTGTGTAAAGTCTTAGGTGAGACGCCCTGTATATGTGACACGCGTTAATGATTAGTCAGCATATCAGCTGCTATTCAGCGCTTCGTTCGTGTATATGTTCCGTCGTTCAGTTGTTCCGGCACATGCTTCGCTATTCAGGTTCAATAACGCTAGAGCGTGCGTCTGCGCGATGAATATAACAGAGATCAGCTCCAGCTGAAGAAAGCGCCCGCGTCTGTACGGTCTGGTCCCGAATCGTCGGCAACTACACTGCCATATTTCTCAAAACTCCGGCAGGGACGTCTCGGCGATTAGTGAACTATTCAACTATTCACTAGTGAACGATTAGTGAACTCGCTCAAGCCCTCACTCTGGTTCTGCGTACCTCGACGGAGTGTGAGCACAAAAAAGCATCACTGCAGGTACCTTCAGAGGACAGCATTCAACGTCAGCCGTCATGTTGACCATGACTCACCGTAATGGCTTCCTTATTGCGTCAGCCTTCGTTAAACGAGCCGAGTGCATGCGTGAAAAGACTTCACACGTGTTTGATGGCGGTGACATCCGCCTTTTTCTGCGCGCAACCAAATGCTCCGTATACTAAGCGTCACCGAGTATATCCAAGCCTTCGCAAATGTAGTCTTATAAAATGAAAATAAGCCTTTCTTCTGTGGCTTCTACCACGCCTGTCCCTTCTTCAAATGCGCTCTCTTTAATTCTTTCAGCCCGAACAGAAAAAAGCAGGGCACTGCATGAATGTTTTATAACGCGAATACATTCGTAAATCAAAGAGGATGGACTTAAAGCCTAATTAAGTTAGCGCGGACCTCGTTACGAGCTTGCAGGAAATGCAATTTGCTTAAGTCCTGCCCCGCTTTTATCGTCTTACTGCGCAATCATATTCGAGGCAGTCATTTGCAGCCACGTGTCGGAGACAGTCCCGGATTCGCGCTTACATAATGACTAGGTGCTTGGGTCAGCAAAAGGGGATTTCATTTCGGCGCCGTTAGTGAAAATAAAACGGAGAAAAAGTTTCTTGGTGGATAGGATTTTCACTCAGCTTTATCTAAGCACTTCACGCAAAATGACAGCAGCGCTGCAACATTGAATGCACATCACTCAGGCACCACAAAAGAATCCTTAGGAAGAGACGAGAATGGCGAGAGCTCACGCTAGCAATAGGTTGCGTAGAGTGAGGAAATGAGAACAGTTCGACGCTCTTTGGCGGAAGCATAATGGTTTCTGGGGGTTTAACGTCCCAAAGCGAGTCAGGCTATGAGGGACGCCGTAGTGGAAGGCTGCGGAAATTTAACTGTGGTTCTTTAACGTGCACTGACATAACATAGTGCACGGGCCTGAAGAATTTCGCCTCCAACGAAATTCGACCGCCGCGGCCGGGATCGAGCCCGCGTCTTTCGGGTCAGCAGCCGAGCACCATAACCACTGAGGCATCGCGGCGGCTCTTTGGCGGAAGCAAAGTGGGGAAGGGGGTGGGGGGGAGGAATGTACATTTTGTGCTGGGTTGTTGTATGCCTTGACCCCAACTTAAGGCACGTGGCGGACCGAAACGCGTCATAAAGTGGCGCAGACTTACGTGATTCAAAAAATAAAAAAGTTGGGAATAAAAAGGAAGGAGAAAGATCTTTGAACTACACTTGGACAGCACGCGCGCTTCGCTTCGCATTCCAAGAAGCGCAGACTGCAAGTATTTCGCGCGCCTTATGCTCGGAGTGGGCAGGTGGATTCGTTTGGCAGCCAACGGCGCATAAGTAAACAGGCCGCCCTGCAGCCCTCCCGCTGAACAGCTTGCGTCGGAAGACGGCAGCACTTTTGCCGCACATTACCGACGCTGTCTTCATTTCGCGGGAATAATGCAAATTCGGATGCCGTTTCGTATAGCAGTGCGTGTGCGTTCCCCGCGGGACCGCGCACTTCGAAATTGGTGAAGAAGACTGCTGATGCAGAAAGCAGGAAGCTGACGCCCCCCCCCCCCCCCCCCCCCCCCCCCCCCCCCCCAATATAGGCTCTCAGTTTTCCTTGGGTGAACCGCATCGTGCGCCACGTGCTGGGCGACGCGACGTCAGCTGTTCCCTTCCCTATAATCGCTGCCAAGGCACTTCGAAACGCGCCCGAGGTTGACATTCGAGAATAATGTAATTAAATCCCGCACTTTCCCATACCTCGTCCCCGTAGTGGTGTCAAAAACAAGACGCGCGGACGTGCACAAGACTTTCATATCCGGTAATTTTAGGCCTGCGGGATACGTGACACGTGCTCGTTGTGCGTACCGTGGTCCAACACAATGCTAATTTTACCGCCGCCGCTGACTATGCTGATGAGGAGGCTAGGATAAAGCGGACTTCTTACCATTTACTTTTCCCCTGAAAACGCGGCACATTATGACGTCTTGCTAAACCTTTCACTTGTTTATCTTTGAAACAGCGCGAAGGAGAGGACACAAGGAAGGGGACACCATCCCGTCCTTTGTTCTATTTGAGATATGAACGTTAACCAACAAGCCCAATTCAAAACACTTTGGCTTGTTTGACTCGGCAACGCGGTGAGCTGTACCTAACGCTTCGCGGTAGTGCGTACAGGCCTATAGTTTACTAACTGATAAAATCATCTTTTCTTTTCCTTTGATTTTCTGTGGCTGCTGTATTTTAGTGCGTGCTTTTCTGATTTAAGCATGAAACTCTAATATGAAACGGAACTCGCACGGTTAAACGGCGGCTTTGCTATATTCTGATCAAACGTCTAGCCCGTAAAACGTCAACGAGGCGCGAACATATTAAAAAAAAAGTCGCCTTCGTAGCGGTTCCCGTACTCTTAGCCCTCTTCCCCTTCGAACTTTGTGAAGAGAACCCGAGGAACTGCTACAGTGAGGAAGAGGAAGAGAGTAAAAAAGAGAGAAATTTGGAAGTTTGGGGAAAGCGTGGTACTAGGTTAGAGAGTGGGTGTTAATATGGCCATGTCAGCACTGTCTCCTGCATGACGTCTTCATCGATGAATTCTCAGTGCTCTCGAGTGTTGCAGAGCGTTAGATCCTCAGGAAACAACGTATTTTTACATGGAAACTCTACCGCATTGTGTGACTCATTACAGCTGGTGTTACATAGGCGATCCAAAAGCGGTCGCTGTTAACCGCCCTTCAGCATTCCACACTGCCACGTGTTTGCCAGTCAGTGTCACAGAAACTAAACAATACGATCCCTACGTGTGCTGAGCGATGCGATGGAATTTCGTGAATGAGTGGAAAGTCGCAGGTTCTGATCGTGATGAATGAACTCTGGTGGGAGTGAAAAGCAGAACTGTACATGCGCTGAGATTCTGATGCACTCCACAAACATCTAGGCGATGTGCATTAATGCGGAGTCCTTACCTAAGGCCATCCCTAATTGTCAATGTAGCAGCTGGATAAGAAAATAGATTTAAACAACGATAAACATGAGTCGCTCCTCACCCGTCGCTTGTTGCTTGATGCAATACACGTGAAGGAGCTAGATTGGCGAATTAATAACTTTGATTCTCATATGTCCAACGCCCTTCCCGTTGGGTACCATGATTCGGCGACCGTATTATTGCCCATCGTTACTGGCTAACGCTTCTCTATACCGGCCAAATCCGCAGCGGCCTTATGGAATAGAACTTTCCTAATGCGACCCCTTATACCCTTGCCGGGGAAATAGGGAACCAAACGGAAAACAGAAACAAATTAGAGGACATGCGAAAAGATCAGATGGTCTCTATGTCTCTAAGTTATTTCGGGCACTGCTTCTCATTTCTTCTGCAAGATGTGCAAGCCGGCTAAGACAAGCGTGTCCCTAATGCTTTCTCCTTCTCAGTAACTTCGTAATGCGTGCAAACGTTTCTGGCGCTTGTGGGTATTTTCGCAATGCGAGATTCAACAGATGGATTGCTAAGCACTCTTCAATTCAGTCGTCTGTGATGCACAAGACATAGTTGGGTAAATAATGGTTGCAACCGGCAAGTAGTGCTGCGTATTGGTGGTTCTGAGGCCTCCTTCCTCGGTAACTTACTTATTTAAACCATACGCCCAGAGAATTTTCGTCCTCATGCGTGGTTCCGCTCTTGCTGCTTCTGTTGGCAATGTCGTATTTGGATTGCTAAGCACTCTTCAATTCAGTCGTCTGTGATGCACAAGACATAGTTGGGTAAATAATGGTTTCAACCGGCAAGTAGTGCTGCGTATTGGTGGTTCTGAGGCCTCCTTCCTCGGTAACTTACTTATTTAAACCATCCGCCCAGAGAATTTTCGTCCTCATGCGTGGTTCCGCTCTTGCTGCTTCTGTTGGCAGTGTCGTATTTGGATTGCTAAGCACTCTTCAATTCAGTCGTCTGTGATGCACAAGACATAGTTGGGTAAATAATGGTTGCAACCGGCAAGTAGTGCTGCGTATTGGTGGTTCTGAGGCCTCCTTCCTCGGTAACTTACTTATTTAAACCATCCGCCCAGAGAATTTCCGTCCTCATGCGTGGTTCCGCTCTTGCTGCTTCTGTTGGCAGTGTCGTATTTGGATTGCTAAGCACTCTTCAATTCAGTCGTCTGTGATGCACAAGACATAGTTGGGTAAATAATGGTTGCAACCGGCAAGTAGTGCTGCGTATTGGTGGTTCTGAGGCCTCCTTCCTCGGTAACTTACTTATTTAAACCATCCGCCCCAGAGAATTTCCGTCCTCATGCGTGGTTCCGCTCTTGCTGCTTCTGTTGGCAGTGTCGTATTTGGATTGCTAAGCACTCTTCAATTCAGTCGTCTGTGATGCACAAGACATAGTTGGGTAAATAATGGTTGCAACCGGCAAGTAGTGCTGCGTATTGGTGGTTCTGAGGCCTCCTTCCTCGGTAACTTACTTATTTAAACCATCCGCCCAGAGAATTTTCGTCCTCATGCGTGGTTCCGCTCTTGCTGCTTCTGTTGGCAGTGTCGTATTTGGATTGCTAAGCACTCTTCAATTCAGTCGTCTGGATGCACAAGACATAGTTGGGTAAAGAATGGTTGCAACCGGCAAGTAGTGCTGCGTATTGGTGGTTCTGAGGCCTCCTTCCTCGGTAACTTACTTATTTAAACCATCCGCCCAGAGAATTTTCGTCCTCATGCGTGGTTCCGCTCTTGCTGCTTGTGTTGGCAGTGTCGTATTTGGATTGCTAAGCACTCTTCAATTCAGTCGTCTGTGATGCACAAGACATAGTTGGGTAAATAATGGTTTCAACCGGCAAGTAGTGCTGCGTATTGGTGGTTCTGAGGCCTCCTTCCTCGGTAACTTACTTATTTAAACCATCCGCCCAGAGAATTTTCGTCCTCATGCGTGGTTCCGCTCTTGCTGCTTCTGTTGGCAGTGTCGTATTTGGATTGCTAAGCACTCTTCAATTCAGTCGTCTGTGATGCACAAGACATAGTTGGGTAAATAATGGTTGCAACCGGCAAGTAGTGCTGCGTATTGGTGGTTCTGAGGCCTCCTTCCTCGGTAACTTACTTATTTAAAGCATCCGCCCAGAGAATTTTCGTCCTCATGCGTGGTTCCGCTCTTGCTGCTTCTGTTGGCAGTGTCGTATTTGGATTGCTAAGCACTCTTCAATTCAGTCGTCTGTGATGCACAAGACATAGTTGGGTAAATAATGGTTGCAACCGGCAAGTAGTGCTGCGTATTGGTGGTTCTGAGGCCTCCTTCCTCGGTAACTTACTTATTTAAACCATCCGCCCAGAGAATTTTCGTCCTCATGCGTGGTTCCGCTCTTGCTGCTTCTGTTGGCAGTGTCGTATTTGGATTGCTAAGCACTCTTCAATTCAGTCGTCTGTGATGCACAAGACATAGTTGGGTAAATAATGGTTGCAACCGGCAAGTAGTGCTGCGTATTGGTGGTTCTGAGGCCTCCTTCCTCGGTAACTTACTTATTTAAACCATCCGCCCAGAGAATTTTCGTCCTCATGCGTGGTTCCGCTCTTGCTGCTTCTGTTGGCAGTGTCGTATTTGGATTGCTAAGCACTCTTCAATTCAGTCGTCTGTGATGCACAAGACATAGTTGGGTAAATAATGGTTGCAACCGGCAAGTAGTGTTGCGTATTGGTGGTTCTGAGGCCTCCTTCCTCGGTAACTTACTCATTTAAACCATCCGCCCAGAGAATTTTCGTCCTCATGCGTCGTTCCACTCTTGCTGCTTCTGTTGGCAGTGTCGTTTTTGGTACCTTCGTGGTAAGAAGGTCCTTCAGAGGCAGGAGGAGATCCATCTCTGATCCTCCAGTACAGATCAGTTACAAATGATTAAAACTATATTCGCAATGAAGATGCAAGGAAACTAAGTCAGTCCGCTGGGAAAGATTAGGGTATAGCTCCTGGGTTGTCGGTGAGGGTGCGCTAGTCGTCAGCCTGCGTCTATCCAGCCAATCTCTCCATTTTTCAGCGAGGAGACCAGAGAAAGGAATAGAGAGCGCTGTGTATAGGGAGCACCATAGTGTGAAGGTTGGGGGGGGGGGGGGGGGGGGGATCTCCGCAGTATTCTCATCGGGCGCCAGGTGGAGCCTAGGGGCATTGAGCGATTAATACACGTGTGGCGGTACTGGAGAATGTTTCTATGGTACTGTCATGCTCTTTATATACTTCCTGTGTTGCTTCTGCTGCAGCAGTGCCTCCCTTCTTACGGAAGATGATATTTTAAGCTTTGCAAGCAGCCTCAGTAGCTTTTGTGCTATGTTCTGCATTGCAACTAGCTGTTCAATAAAGCAGTGGGCTAACCGGTATGACAGGGTGCTGCCGCTTGGTTAGTGTGATAGCCGGACATTCCTCTTTGGAGCAAATCCGGTCAACCGCTATTTGTCTCTTTAGCTGCGCAGTACTAGCAGTCACAAGTTGCCTTTTCACATTGTATAGTATGTTGCCTTTACACAGGTACACAACATATTACGCAGTTTTTTTATAACAAGCTTGAGCCAACTATTTAATTAGTGTTTCACTCAGATTGCACCCAGATATACCACACGGCTATTATTCATCCCGACCTCTCGCGTGCGTTGCGAAATATGCACCCACTATAAAGAGAATAACTCAACTGTGGGAAACGCTTGAAAACGAGGCTGACGTTGTGGGAGGGCTTATATTGCCAACCATTTGACGGTGTGGCCATGGAATGGCGCATAATAAATATGTGCCCACGGTTAGGACGAGTAAAGGCTGGTCAATTCTGGTAAGTGAGGGTGAAAGTAAGGCGAGACAATATTGTAAAGGGTGAGGTGATAGGGAGAGAAAAATGTACTTACAGATATTCAATCTTGACAAAAGAAACAGTGAAGGTAGAGATGCTTTCGTTGTATGCAACCCATTTCTAACGTTTTAAGAGTTTTGTATCGGTATTTACGAGCCGAGATAAATGTAGTTTCGAGAAAAATGACCTAGTTACAATAAGGTGCGATGACAAATTTTTAGGATGAGCAAAATAAATTAGTTCTATAATTGGTGTTGGTGAGCTCCGGCAAAAAAATGCAGTTATAGACGAATGAAATTTATAAAATATTCTAGTTTGAACAGCCTATACACACAGTTAAAAAGCAGAGCCAACACAGCTGGCAGGGTGCCTTAGAGACAACTTTCTTCGTGACTTCTGCGTCAGCTTCACGGATACTTGTTTTTATACAGCCTGCAGGAATGATAGCAATAATTGTTCAACTACATCAGTCAACCACAAAGTCTTATGCTCAGCAAAACGTGCTAATTCATTTCCAAGCGGGGATAGAGCTTGCAATGTCGGCTGCGCAGCCTGACAATTATTTCCAACTCGTGTAAAGCAGGAATTCTCTAGATCGATCCCAGCTGCGGTGGCCGCATTCCGATGGAGGCGAAGCGCAAAAACGACCGCGCCCTCAGATTTCAGTGCTCATTAAAAAACCTCGGTGGGTTGAAATTCTTCCAAAGCCTCCATTGCGATATCCTGCTCGGAACAAGTGTGAATTTGGCACAAAAAGCTTTATTATTTACTTTCCATATCGTCACACGAGGTGCGGAGGAGTTTTATTATTATTATTATTATTATTATTATTAAAATGGGAGCGTTAGTACCCCTTGACGGAAAAAATTGCCCGGCGTCGGCGTCGGCGTTGGCGTTGGCAACCTGCAGTTTGAAACCTCGCTGCCGGAGCGGCTGGTTGCTCCGGCCGCTCCGACGACCTAGGTGGGCCACCTGAATCACGTGACGTTATGGCGGCATCGCAAGCCTCAATCATCACAAGATTAGTGATTGCTTAATCCTCGCAAACCTGCCCACTGGATTATGAGCAAAGTGGTCACCGTTGCAGGTGGCACTTAAATTAATGATTGCTCGCGAGGGTCTCCCAAGCCCCACCGGTGGCAGCACCTTCCATCGCAGGGCGGTGGCGCATCGCTTAACCACTGCATCACACCGCAAGGAGTGGTACGAGGACTCCCAGGGATCTATGTATGTAAAGTCGAGAATGACCGATTACACATATATGGGCATCAACTCATTAGCCCTACCATGTCATACCCTTAAGGCGGAGCTTAGGTGTCTTCTCAATTTTTTTTTTTACTTTTGCAAGCGAAGCCAGAACTTCTTTACTATAGGTTTACAGGGCGTACCGCGCAACATTGCTCATAAATTAAAACTCTCCCGCTTTACAACAAAATGTAACGCGTTGTTTCTTCGTGAAATCTGAGCACACAAATCCAATCTTCTACTGCTCGTTTTGCTAGCCTTTGTTCCCTCACGTGGTTTAGAATTGAGTGGAGTTGTAAAAGAAAAAGCCGTGATAACCAGACAGTGTCAAACAGAGCTAAATAAGACTGTGCTGCGCAAAATTTGCCTGAAGGTGTGAACAAGTAGCAAAAAGTGGAAAATGGCGCACATTTAAACTCCACAACAGGAACGCCCGCATGACTGGCTCCGCAAATCAAGCCATTAAAAGTTATAAATCAGGACAAACGTGAGGTACCTGAAGAAGGCTAAAAGAAAGGCGATCATTAGAACAAGTGTAGCGCTTACAAGTTAAGTGAAGTTGTTTGGTTTATCGGTTTATTGGTTTATTGGAGTTTATCGTCCCAAAGTGAGTGAGGCTATGAGGGACGCCGTAGTGAAGGGCTCCGGAAATTTCGACCACCTGGGGCTCTTTAACGTGCCCTGACATCGCACAGTACACGGGCCTCTAGAATTCCGCCTCCATTGAAATTCGGCCTCTGCGGCCGGGATCCAACCCGCGTCTTTCGGGCCAGCAGCCGAGCGCCGTAACCACTGAGCCACCGCGGTGGGTCTAAGTGTGTATCAGTAATCCGGCAAGCCGCAATTCCTCGTAAAGCTTGCTGTAAAAAAGGAACAGAAACGTACCAGTAAAAATATACAAAGTAATGGAAGGATACCTTATAGCATAGGCAATGCAACTGGTCAAACAAAACTGAAACTTGTGACGTGTCAGCCTGTGTTTGTACTGCGAGCAAACAAACAAATTGGATATAAGACCTGTAGAAGGAAAAGGACCATAAAACAAAGAGACTGAGAAAATCAAGAAACATGTGGTAAAACAAGATTAAAATTGAGCTTGAATCATACCCGTTCGCCCTTGCTCTTCTGTAGGATGTGTTTGGTCATAAATGGCTAACATTCGTGCCCGTGGAATAGTATGCGTGCGAAGCTTTCTTTTTTTTTTTTTGCGCAGTATAGCAAACTTCGCTATGTCAGAAACTGCTTGCGCTGAGCGCCTGGGTTCGACTGCTATACTTTGTCCTTAATGACATTGTTTTAGACGTCGTTTAAGTGCAGGTAACAGACGACAGGCTGATGATGACGAGTCCAGCGAGTTGCGTGAGGCAACAGCTCGATGTCGCATTCATAAACCTGCTACGACGACGCGTGACATTCTGACGGGGCGCGTCGTTGTCATAGCCGCTGTGCGTGAGCATTGCGACGGCCAACTCAATTCACTTGTTTTCTCCACGGGTCTTTAGCACTGGCCCTCTAATGGAAGAAGCGCGTCACACTCAGAGGGGGCGTAGAGGTCTGAGAATGCCATTTACCTGGGACACTTCTTTCACAGGTTAGCCACTAATCTGCAAATAAATCTTGGGTGCCCTGGTCACAGTCCTTGTTGTTGTTGACGGCATTCCTTCGAGCGAGTGCAATTTTCCGTGGAAATAAAAGAAACGCAGCGATACAAAATAAACTCTCGATATTAGGCTCCTTTGTTCAAGCTTTCCTCAAGACCAATCCACAGCTCCTTTCCTTTCCGAGTGCTAAGTTACTGCAAATAAGGTAGTGAAACGATGCATCTCATATTACATACGCACATCTGGCCAGCTGTCTTGTCTATAACAGTGGTGCTCGCCGTCCAAACTGCTGCGCCAGTCACGCGCCAGATGCGACATGCACTGTCCTCTTTATTACGGAGAGTTCTCTTTGTTGCGTAGCTATTCCGCCCCAGTGATTCCAGGTCGCATGGGTGCAAGCTGCGCTCCGCGTAGCGAACAATCCCCGGCATCGCTTTCAAAAGAAGGAGTCGTTCTGCATGTCGATGTCGTTCGTCTGTCCAAGACAACACTCCAGAACATGAGGTTCGCTGCAGTGAGCGGCTCAAGTTCGTCCACCTGGGTTTCTTTAACGTGCACACTGGCATTTTTGGGTGCTGCCTCCGCCTAAATGGGTCCGTCGCGGCTAGACCCGAGCCGGCGAACACGTGTGCTCAAGCAGCTGAACGCTATAGAAACCGGGCCACCGCGGCGGGTTGCTCGGCTGGGTCACGTTTTCGCCTGTGCAGAGAATTAAGTAAGGGTCGTTGGATTTAGCACGGCTTTTGAATGCGAGTCAAATGCGGAATTAAGTACTGCTTTAGCCTACTTTTGCGTGTAGCACACAGTCGCTGCATTCGTACCGGATTTCTGGGTAGATGCAGCTCCCGCTACCTTGCAATTCGGGATTTTCTCTCGAATTCGAAAATTCTTTTCGCTGTGCAGCAGCCAAGAGGGAAAGAGAGCTTTTTTAGGAGCTAAACGCTCTTGGTTAACAGTGGGTATCATTGGTCAACAGCCCTGTTTATTAATGTGGACAAGCTTCAAAAAAGAGCGGCTTGTTTACATTTATCCGAAGAAATGGCAATCGAGTGTTTCGTAAACACTGTTTTCACCTTTTGTCAGATGCAGTGTTTTTAGCGCTCAGTAAATAGCAACATATTACGCCTGTGTCAATGACTTCAGTAAATTATTGCTAAAAATGGAAATAATAGGAGTCCTGAAAGATAATCCCTTATAAAAATTTCTATAGACAGTCCATAGACTGTCTATAGACTTTAGTCTATGAAGTCTATAGACTGTCTATAGACAAATCCTTTAGACTGGTCTATAGACAGTCTATAGATTTATGGCCATACACTTTTAGTAGACTTTTGTCTATAGACAGTCTATAGACAAATGTCTACTGAAAGTCTATAGGTCTATAGGAAGTCTATAGACACAGGTCTATAGACAGTCTATAGACGATCTATAGACTTATGGTCATACATTTCCTATAGAGCTGTCTATAGACCGTCTATAGAGACTTGTCTATAGACGGACTATAGACGACCTATAGACTTATGGCCATAGACTTCTTGTAGATTACTGTCTATAGACAGTCTACAGACAAAAGTCTACTGATCCAGTAGACATATGTCTATAGACTGTCTATAGACATTCCATAGGTGTGTGGCCTGGCAGTGCTTTAGACCTTTGTCTATGGACAGTCTATAGACCTCTGTCTACTAAACTATTAGTAGACCACTATCTATAGACTGCCTATAGACTGTCCACAATCATTGAAAAAGTTCGCCAGACAGAGTTCACACATGAAACAATCAATATACTTACAAATTTAGTTTATTTCCAAGCTATCCAGGCTGGGAATATGCAATACATGCACCATAAGAATTCACCACAGTAACATAAAAGTTGAAAGTAACAGTCCGGCTAGTATCCTCAGAAGCATTCTTGTGGCCTGTTGTCTGCAGTAAATCATCCGGGCATGTTCACCTGTACAGCACAAAGGAAAAAAATAATATAAGAGGAACTGAAAAAAAATTCCCATTCCATCTCTACACATGTACTTTACAATGCAAGGCATATCCTGGCTATGCCATTCTAGAAAGGCAATCTTGATCTTTTGGTTTGATTTTGTGGGGTTCAAAGACCCAAGGCGACACAGGCTACGAGACGCTGAAGTGAAAGGCTGAGGAATAATTTCGGTCACCTGTGCAGAGTACACAGGCCTTTAGCATTTTGCCTCTATTAAAGTGCGACCGCCTAGGCCGGAATCGAACCTGCATCTTTCAGGTCGCCATACGAACATGATAGCCACTGAGCTATCACGCCGGCTCAATCATTTCAGTAAATACATGTCAGATTATAAGTGTCGTCATAAAACATTGTAACAAAGAGTCCTAATCCCTGGAGCTGTCTACTCTGAATCCAGTACTGATATTGATTTCTGTATGGCAATACTGTTACAGCCAATACTGATCCCTTTATGGCAATCCTTTTACACTATTTGTGACACAAGACTTCGAACAATTGTGCCACATATCTGCATTGACTCGCAAGGTGCTGTTAAGAATGCCACTTCCATAAAATACAGATTCAGTGCACCTTACAGAGGGATCCAAAAAGGAGAATATTGCAGCATTTATTCTTATAACCGCTATAGAAGACGCGCTTCAGAATATCCTGCGTGAATTAAGCCTGGTACACCCGGCCAAATTTTTAACTGGCTCGGGTGTGCATCGCTAAATGCACCTTGTAAAAAAGCTGCCTTTCGGCTACACTGCTGGCATATTCATGCTGCAATTTAACGAGTGAAATGTAATTTCGTGGTTCCTTTTTGATCATATAATTTTGAGTGCAGTACTTGCGTGTTTAGATCAACGTTATCACAAACATTCGCCTGCCACTACGAACAGCTGAAATAAGCGGCATACGCAGCAATGGATCTGGTCCATATGGCCTCATCCTCTGGGTAAAGTACCACTCCTTTCATGGCGGAGAAGTCGTTTACCCAGATTAGTGCAAATGCGCCACCAGAACCATTGCTGCGTATTCCGCTTGTTTCGGCTCTTCGTAGCGGCAGACGATGAATATTTCTGATAACTTTGATCTAAACATGCAAGTACTTCACTAAAACATTATATTAACAAAAAGAAACTATGAAATGCCATCCCACGCGCCAAATTACAACATGAATATGCCAGCAGTGTAGCGAAAAGGCACCTTTTTACAAGGTGCATTTAGCGATGCAACACCTAAGCCAGTTAAAGATTTGGCCGAGTGTACGTAAGCCGATACTCAAACGGGCACAAGCTATACAAAACCAGCAGGCAGAAGCAACCAGTTCACCACAGATTTGCGCCTATAACTTGAAGCACAAAGACGGAAGAGCATACTCGTACATCTGTCTGCGCGCGCTCTTAGAAACAAGCGGGTTGCAGCGCTTCCATGCCGCGCTCATTATTCAGAAAACTAATACAGCACACACAGGCTGCAGCTGCGCCGTTTCAAAAGCAGTCGCGAGGTTGAGACAGCAAATTACTGTCACGATAAAATACCGCCTGAAATTCACTTAGTTTTTCCTTCAAGTGCAGCTCCAACAGCGCAGTAAAGAGGTGTGTTTCTTGCATGGAGGCAGCCTAACCCAACGCTGCTAGAAAAATCAGCGAAAGCATTGAACGTGCTCAAAGTAGGAAGTATTTCAATGAAACAATTAACGCCTTCAAAAGGCGCAGCTATAATAACACGAGAGCTTAATTTAATTTTAGGCGCAAATAAGCGGCGAGTCAAATAGGCGCTTTCGTAACGTAGCAGTCTGAAATCAGAAACACATACTTTGCCTCTCGCGCAAATGGTATTCTAGAAATCTGTGCACGCGTGAGCAGGATTCATGAACGAGCCACTCGGAAAGAAATGTAAGCCACCTCTTGTCGAGCCGACCTTTACCCAGCTTTCAAAATGAAGTGCCCGCAAGCCAGCGGCGGCGGCCAACGGCTCTGATGACAGACACGGACGAATCCATACGTGTGCAACGAAGGGGAGATGGGATGGAGCTCGTGGGTTCTTCGCGGTGTTTGAGCACGCCGGCCATTCGCGCCGGCAACGAATTTTATTCACCCATCAAACTACAAGCATTCCTCCAGCGCCGCTCGAGTACAACTTTGACAAACGTCTCGCGTTCCAGTCTGTAGCGTTACAAGACACCTTTGCTGAAACGTCGGTGTCCACGACGCGCACCGAGCGAGCGTCCATACGTAGCAAGCAATGCACACCTCAAAAAGAACAGCACTCCATGGTCCAGACAGGCGATCACACAAAGATAAGAAAATAAATGTAATCCACCACTGAACGAGACTGTATGTAAGTACGTTTTCGGAGGTGCAAAGTAAATTGAGCTCACACGGCGCTAACTAACACACAGTTCCATTTCGGCCGTCATTTACAGGCTAAACGACATTTCTGGCCACGCATCTACCTTGAAACACGAAAAATCTAGTAGACAGCTCGCGAGGAGCGGCTTATCATCAAGGGCATCGCACAGACTGCCTTTCCGCGCGTTAGTAAAGACAGCGGGACAGAAATAAGCGGCATTAGTCGAGAACCCGATGGCTTCCGCCTTAGAAACGAAGATAGGACGTTTGTAACTGCGCACATAATCTGTTCTGCACACACAGCTCTGCTTAGAGTGGTTTAGGAGACCAAATGAATAAAATATAAACGTGTAGACTTACCGTAAGCGGACGATGAAGCTGGATTTTGAAGAAAACGTAATCCGCGAAAAACACGCCAACGCCATTGATGCAGCCACGGACAGGGTTGTTTGCAGCCCGAATGATTTTCCGCCGTCTCGCGTTAAAATGGGTAAAACGTGAAACAGAAACCCATTTCACGGTCGTATCTTTATCGCTCGCACTCTTGCCGTGTGCAGCTTGATCTGATATCCAAGGCCACAGAAGGCAATTGGTTTATAAGCTTAAATTCTTCGCTTACCATCTAAAAATCTTATTGTTTTCGTGAAAACAGAACCGAAATCTAACTTCTTGTCGGTATACGCGCCGCATCTCCCACCGAATAGTATGTGGTACAATTCTCAAATAATAATTATAAGGTTGTATAGCATAACGTCTTTTTTTGCGTGTGTTCGTGTTTAGAAAACTGATATGCGCCACATCAGCGTGTCATCGGCTCCGAAGCAACAGGTGCAAGGGTAGAAACGAAAAAATACTGGCTTTGTGATTGTTGCGTCGCAGCACTTATTCACGTGAATACAAACTGCAAAGGCAGAAATGGCAGATGTTAATCGCACAGAGGACCAGGCTCTTCGAGATTAATCTAAGATGTTTCTAAGGGATGGGCGCTTCCTTGAATTCTCACACCCGTATTTCCCCCTTCATTTTCAGGACGTTTTAAAGAGAGATGTAGAACCGTTGATGAAATGTTTCTGATTTCAGCGCGTTGGACAGTAACGATCGAAAGATGGAATGGAATTGTGTAGAGCGATTCCTTTAAGGGACATCGTATTCGTTCGATGTAGTACAGTTTGCGGGCGCCCTTACTTCAAGAACTGCTGCCTTTCCTCGGCTTACTTGTTAGCATTAAATATCAAATTGTATTGACAATATACGTCACGGTATAACAAAAAGGAGCTTGTCAATGCTCCTGAAAACAATATACAGGAGGGTGTTGTAATGGCCTTACGCAATACTTTTTAATTTCCGTAATAGCGAAGGAGGTGGGGGACTCCCGACATAGTTGCGGTCACTAGATGCAGGTCCCCTCAACATGCAGTGCAAAAAGAAATTTACATTGTTCTGGACTTAGTCGAAAGTCAGTGTATCTAACATTGTTAGATAAAATTACGATTGTTATAGACTGGTCTATAGGCAGTAGACTATCTATAGTGTACAGTCTATAGACAAAAAGGAAATTGAGGCAGCTATAGACCTTGGTCTATAGAGAGTCTATAGACCGTCTATAGACGAAAGGACATTGTGGCAGCTATAGACCTTAGTCTATAGACCGTCTATAGAAAAAAGGAAAATGAAGCAGTTATAGACTTTAGTCTATAGAGAGTCTATAGACAAAGGAAAATTGAGGCAGCTATAGACCTTGGTCTATAGCGGGTCTATAGACCGTCTATAGATGAAAGGAAATTGAAGCAATTATAGACTTTAGTCTATAGACAGTCTATAGACAAAAGGAAATTGAGGCGGCTATAGACCTTAGGCTATAGCGAGTCTATAGACCGTCTATAGAACAAAAGGAAATTGAGGTGGATATAAACCTTAGGCTGTAGCGAGTCTATAGACCGTCTATAGACGAAAGGAAATGAAGGTAGTTATAGACTTCAGTCTATAGAGAGTATATAGACCGTCTATAGACAAAAGGAAATTGAGCCAGCTATAGACTTTAGTCTATAAAGTGTCTATAGACAGTCTATAGACAAAAGGAAATTTGAGCCAGCTATAGACTTTAGTCTATAAAGTGTCTATAGACAGTCTATAAACAAAAGGAAATTGAGGCAGCTATAGACCTTAGTCTATAGAGAGTCTATAGACAGTCTATAGACTAAAGGAAATTGAAGCAGCTATAGACTTTAGTCCATAGATTTTCTATAGACTGTCTATAGACAAAAGGAAAAGTCTATAGGATGGCTATAGAGTCTATAAAAAGTCTATAGAAAGTCTATAGACCATTTTTATAAGGGATGGTGGTGTAACGACGAAGAAGTTCTTGTTCCGGCGAAGACGACGACGAACTTCTGACCGTTGTGTTGAGCGGCATTGCCATCGCTTTGTGTGTGAGCTCTCGGTGCTCGACCTGTGTGTCTACGAGGCCTGTGTCTCTGCGTCTACCACCGGCGCCCTGCTCCTCTAACCGTCCCAGTGCCCATCTTACAGTGGATATATCGACGCTTCAGTAAAAAAGTCTTAAGCTTTTATTGGCGTGTGACAAACCAATCACTATCAAACCATGGCGAGTATTTTTTTTATTTTTAGATGTCTAAATATAAGCACATAGAAACTTAAAGTGGCTAAGCAGCTACTAAGCTGTAGAAAGGGGGACTTTCTTGTGCAGATAAAAAAAGTAATATCCTTACTATAAGTTGCAGCCAACTTTATCCGTGACTCGACTACACTACCGAGTAAATTTGCCAGGGTATTCAAAGGTGTACGAACTGCACAGAAATGGAAAAGTCACCACACATCAGCGCGACAAAAGATCAAGTTTTTTGTTTTGATTCAGTAGAAATAAAATACCCACACGGACTGCTTGATAAGCATTTTCTGGCGAGGACATGAACTTGTTGGAGCGTTGTCGAAAGTAAACAGGTGCAAATATCGACAACGGTTGAGAAAACACGGAACGCAGCTCAGCGTCCAGCTAGTTTTTGCTTAATGTCCCACTTTTATTTTTTATTTTGCTCTGTTTTCTTCCCACAGTGAGCAGATGTTACCGAACGAACCATAGCTGGGTACCACAGATATTTCTGCCAAATTTGAGTGATTCTGTGGCTTTTGGACGCATGCGCAATTCAGCATGTCTGGAGTAAAAAAAAGTTTTTAAAAATGCACCGGTTAAACAGTTTTGCTGTTTGTTTTGTTATTCAACAAACAAACTCTTTGGATATCATAAGCAATGTCGTTACGCTACTGCGAGTAATCTCGCTTAAGCCTACAGCTCTCCTATGTCGCCCACGCTTCATTCATACTCGTTGGGAAACACAGGAGAATGCTTCGGCACACACTACGACATTGAAATATGGAGAGATCCTCAGATCAGAAAATACGCAGCAAAAAGAACAAGGTCAAGGTCGTTTCGGTCGAGTAATGCCGCAGTTACCACACTCCCCGTCAGCAAAGCGTGCAAATGAAATCTCCAGCTGAACAAACAGTCATCAGCAGCCGCGGATAAAGTTTAGCGCAAAGCCTACCCAAACGGAAGTCAGATTTCAGGCTGTTTTTTCTCGCCAAAAGATTAGCTCTAAAAAACCGCTGAAAGTAAGCTAATGCATAAAAAGAACAACAAGCAGCGAATCAGTCTGAGCTAAAACGCTATTTTCTGCGACCCTCCTCTTAGCAGAGGATCAACATGTGCTTGTGACGCAACGGAAACAAGCGGCACAAGGATAGAAGCCCGCCTACACGCAAAGAACAGCTTTATGAACATGTAACTTCGGTCACAGCGAAGCTCCGCCGACGTTAGAAATTGGCTGACGGCAGGCGGTCTGTTGCAGACACACGAGTACTCCTCACAAGGCACTTGCGAGAGTTTCGTTTATTTTCGGCGTCTCATTTCAAGCAAGCTGTTGAAACAGCGGCGGATGACGTCAGTGTATGCTAGTATAGTTTGGAATATCCCATGATTGCTGTTTAATAAGCCATAGAAGTGCACAAATGGCTCGCATTACAGAGCCTGCCGAAATAAAGACATGTTGCACGAAAAACCACCCGCTGAATGCAGCACCAGCCTGAGAGCGTAGCTGCGCGGAGCAGCAAAAGGGAAATTGCGTTGTTCCCAGCAAGCGAATGTCTGGAACATGTCGCTGCCATGCCACGCCATGCCTCTTCCCTTCTTTTCATGTCTCCGACCACTCTTCCCTATAGGTCTCCTCGCTCACGGACGAAGTTGGCAACGCTGTACAATTATGGAAATCATGTGTGCATGTTCTTTTTTTTTCGAATTCAGCCCCTCGTTCTGCATCAAATACTCTTCTCTTTTCGAGGTCTGAGAGCCTGGCGTGGCTCCTGTTCTTGAAATTATCTCGTAGCATCTTAACGCAAACTCAGATATGGTGCAGTATCAGAAATCACTCTAAACGCCATGTCTAGGAGTGTTAAATTCCGCAGATGACCGGCAGCAGGAGTGGGATCGTGTTCCCACAGCCCGGCATGCGTATTGTGCGCATCAGCTGCGGACTGTCGTTAAATATAAGCCGGGAATAGAAGAAAGGCATACATGCCAGGTCAGCAGCCAGCACGATACGACACCTGCATTGCTCTATTTTGTTCAATTCCAGGGATGTTCATTTTGTCACACGCATCACTCACACGCTAGTCGTTGCTCGGACCCAAAAGCCCCCAAACGGCTCGTTCCACGTGCCGTAGCGCGCTTGTGCGGAATGTATTTCGGCGTTTGAGTGTGACGCAACGGTGGTGCAAATTCGTACGCGACAGATCTCCTGAAACGATGCAGAATACGCTGAAACATTAGTTAATTTCCTTTTGTTGCTGTTGTTTTAACTGCCGTACTGCTAATATTGCTGTTATGGTAGCTTTCCTTCCCCGTAGTAGCACGAAGCAACCGCGGGACATCATAAACAGGCCGACAGTGCCCGCTTGAGCACGCGCCCTGCGCCCCGTGGAATGTGCACGACACACAGGTGGCCTGACCGCGACCCAGACGCATTTGAAAACTTATCCCTCGCTCGCAGTCAAGCAGGGCGCGCTTCTTGTTGCTGGCGAAAAGCTGCTGCTTACTCCATACACAAAAACGCTATAAGTTCTATACTCAGAGCGAAAAGAAACTATTATTAAATTATTTTTGCGTTTGTCTTATTTCTTCTAAGGGGCTTAATGCATGCACCCGTTCAACAGCGATTTTGGTTACTCCATATTCAAGAATATAACGCAGCATTACCGGGCGAAAAACTAAAAAATTGAGCTCGTTCCTAGCATCTACCTTCAAATGGCCTAAAAATACGCTTAGCATAGTTACAATTGTTCGTAACACGACTTTTGCCATCACGCGCACCTATGTTCCCTTCCGAGCGCGCGTACACACACACACACACACACACACACACACACACACACACACACACACACACACACACACACACACACACACACACGCACGCACGCACGCACGCACGCACGCACGCACGCACGCACGCACACACACACACACACACACACACACACACACACACGCACGCACGCACGCACACACACACACACACACACACACACACACACACAAAAGCTGCTTGAGTAGCGCCCGCATATTTCGAACTTAAATTTTACTACGCATGTCTTTGTGCAGGCATTCCGAATTATGCAAGTCAAGCCCTGATTCCGTCGTTGTGGTACGGAGAGCTGGTTCCGTTATCGCTGACCTCAGTGACCTTCAAAAATGGGTGAGTTCTGACTTCAGCATTAGTCCGTCTGAGTGGTTTAGTTTAAGAGGTTTGACGTCCCATATCTACTCAGCGAGGGACGCCGTAGTGGAGGGCTCCGGATAATTTCGACGACCCGGGGTTCCTTTGCGTGTACTGACTTCGCACAGTGCATGAGCCGTGTCTTTCGTGTCACCAGCCGAGCACTATAACTACTGAGCCACCACAGCAGCAGTCCGTCTGAGTGGTTGCACTTTTTATAGCAAAGTCAAGCGATCCTACTCTCACTGTCTTTGGCTTCTAGCGACGATCAAGGAATTCGTGTAATTTTTATGTGCACTGTAAGAGCCCACGAAAGGGGACACAAGGGCTCAGGGAATATTCTTATTACTTGCGGTACGAAGGAAAAAAAACAGTGTTTTATTGCTGGGGAACTATAATTATTATTCTTATTCGGCACAGAATTATTTTATGCCTGACTCCTTGCAGTCTTCTGAGCATAGCATTAAAGAAACACTGAAGAGGAATCTGAACTCGTCTTTTTGCCACGGGAAATCGATCTACACGTTCCCAGCATTCTTAGAAACTTCGATTTATTGTTAAATTGAATTCAGCGCAAAAAAACAGACAAGGGACAAAGAGAGACACACTGAGACAACACGTCTCTTTGTCCCTTGTCTGTTTTTTTGCGCTGAATTCAATTTAACATGCTTCACCAACTAGCCCGGCAGCTTGCTTTCGATTTATTGCCCTGTGCGGCAGGTTTTCCTAATTAAATCGGATTAACGTCCGGCTCCCGCCTTTTTTTTTTAATTCCCCGCATACGGCGGGAGAAGTCGCCAACGCATGGAGTGCCTTTCAGGCAGTCGCGTGGCAGCTTCGCTTTTATTTTGTTTCTTTTAGGTTTCCAGTGAATAAATAGGTCTAGTCAGAGACTACATAGCTGCCAATTAGGCCCACAGAAATAAAAATACGCGTGGACTCTTTGCTTTCGCCGAGCACTACGTATCACTGCGCCGATGGCAGAGCGGCAAGCCGCCACGGGACTGGTTGAAAGGTTGGTCGACTCCTCCCACCGTTCGCGGAAAATTAAAAAAAAAAAAAACGGGCGAGAGCCCGACGTTAATCTGATTTAAATTAGTGAAATCGGCCGCACCGGGAAATAATTCGAAGTTTTCAAGAACGCTCGGAACGTGTAGATCGAGTTCCCGCGGTCAAAATACGAGTTCAGATTCCTCTTCAGTGTAGCTTTAGGTAAGGAACGTGACATAAAAGAAGAATGAAAATATAGGAGGGGCCACAAATAGAGACGAAAGTTGTTGCGTGCAGTTCTCAGAGTGGCTCGTTTCTTTTCCTACTCAAAAGCTCATTCTCAGAAACAAAGTCTTGAAGGAATCTTTGTTTATACACGAAGTCGCAGGCGCGCAGTTTGCCTTGCGCTTCCTCTGTATGCATAGGATTTCACTTGGCGACTCGCGCTCTTTTCGATTAAAAGTGACCACGTATACCTAGATGGTTGTGGCGTTCTTAAGCCGGGGAAGAGTCTGTGGTAAAGGTAAAGCTAAAGGTAAAGCTAAATTAGATGTAATTTTCCCTTTATTGTCCAAGCAGTTGCGAGTAGCATCGTTCTAACATTATGCAGAGTGCGTAGCTGGAGTCTCTTATAGCTGTACCAGGTGTTTCAGGAAAACCCGTCCCTAATTTATAATGTTTTTTTGAGGTAGAAGACGCTTTTTGTGGCAGAGTAATACCAGTATTAGCGGACGTGAGATAAGAGACGAATCATCTAAAGTAATTAAGTGATTAAAAAAATTTAACAGATAACTTTTTAACTATTAGATATATGCGTCTGGTTGCAATCAGATATTCTTTGCTAGGCAACAGTAATAGCTATATTAGTTTTCCGAATTTCGAAAACGCGTTTCCCTCGCCGCTGTGGCTCAACAAATTTTGGCCGTTCCTCGCACAATTGCGCCCCTGCGAATGCGCGCACAGCGGCATACATCAAATCGCGTCGTCACTCCGTGGCGCACATGCAGCGTCAACTTCTCCGCCCCACCAGCGCTGCGGTGCTGACCGCGTCTCGCTGGTCCAGCAGATAAGATGCGTGCTCGCACGAATGTAAACGGGTCAGCGTAAAACGCGAATTGCTGGAGCTGAAAAAGTGAAAGGACGTGGTCGCCATAAAAAAAAAAAAAGAATAACGAATGAAAGGGACTTTTAAAGAAGATTTCGTCCGCTTCTTTACACCGAGAGCGCCATGAAATTCAAATGCCGCCTTCAAGAAGTGTCCGAAGCCCTATTAAAGCTCACTATTCTTTTTCCTAACCTTGCTCTCTCTCTTTCTGTTGGGGGCAATGACCTTTGCAAAAAACGGAGAGCGTATTTGTGTTGCTAGGTTCTACCAGTAAGGGGAGTTCACACAAGGGCCGCGACCTATTGTAGTAAAGTCAACATGCGCGCATTGATTTTCTATTCTGAGCAGGTTGATCGCCTACTAGCTTCTACTGCGGCAAACAAAAATAGCTGACGTGGCTGGCGTCAGCTCAAAGCTCACAACTTTTGGGCTTTCTATACGGACAAATGTGTCGACAGTGTAACCTTCATGTGTATCATGTGTATATTTCTAGATTTTCTGCACAAAATACGCCGATATTCAGCAACCCGGATTTACGGGATGTTTCATCGTTTTTGCGAATCGCTACGCACGGTTTCAACCCACAGCTTTACGCGTAGGATGACCCCGACCCGAATGTAAGCCATGTCAACGATCCACGCCCTGTCATTGCAGCGGTGCTTCGGACCCAGAACACAGCGCTTTATTTGCAGTAGCGTTGGCACGCAGCTGACGAGAGTGCATACTAGTTTCTCAACATAAGTACTGATCCTCTCTTCGACTTAAATCTATAGTGTGTGCAACGCCACATCTTTTCACCAGTTGTTAGCACAATTGTGCCTTAACACTACGATTGATCGCATCCTTCCCCTAATGATCACTGATTTGAGCAGAGTGTGCTCACTCTTGGGTCGCTCTGTTTGCTCCCAGCTTCGTGGACCGTCTCCTACACAGAATCGACGCGCCACCACCCGCAGCGGACGATCATCCAGCCTCCCAGCAACAAGTACATCTCCTTCTGGCTGCTGGGCTCGCTGAGCGCCGCGCTGCTGTTGCTCATCGTGCTGCTCGGCTGCTGCACCAGGCGCCTCGCACACCGCGCAAGGAGGGCCTCCAGGGAGCAGGTGCGTACACTCGGCCATTTCGTCGCACGGTGCAGAGCGCTCGGCCTTCTAAAACCCCTGACACTCTAGTGCCTGGCTGACTCCGCGATCCCAACTGAAGTTTCGAGCGCGCCCAGCGTTCAACTCTGCGACTCGCTCCCACCCGATTTCATTCGATAATCTGGTCTGCTGGATGTACTCGTAGTCACAGGAGTTGTTGCAAAGAAATGAGTTTATGGTCGAGTAAAATCAAACAAAAACTCTCTTGATTGAAAAATTTCCGTCACCTGATTTCGCAAGCAATATGTGGTGCGCCGACACAATTTTTTTCGCAGATCTGAGCAGAGGGTATACGCTACATCACTGTTTACTTCAAAACGGTGATCAAAGGTTGTCCTTACAGGTGCATAGACGGCACGAAAGTTTTAAAATTCAATCTTCTCAGCAATAAATGCGTCTTTTACCGAAGGACAAACATTCACATAAAGCGTCTTGGGATCAATTTTTCACGAAATGTAAAAAATAGATGAAGCTGTCCTCAGTGTCCCTTGAAAGCTCAAGCAAACGCAGTAAATTTCCACCGAACACCTACGCTGTATGCGGTGTTCGTGTACAAGCACGAAAGGTTTCAATCTTGGATTGCGATATTTGCTTCAAATCTTACAGTTTTATCAGAAAGTAACAACGCTTTTCATCGCTTACTGCTTGTGTGTGCACGTACTATATATTTTACCTTTAAAAAAAAAGTAAAGCAAGGTTTGGGTCGAAATTTCTGCATGAAAGAATGCCTTCGAGTGAAACAACCGAACATAACAAAGAAAAGGTGAACGAAGGCACCGCAAACAGTATTTTTAGCCCTGAAGCTGTGCTACTAAAAATAGTAACGCAAGGAATGCACTGAATTCGCTCGATTTTCGGAGGAGCCCTTCGTGAAGGCATAGAAGCAGATGAAAATGTTGCTCGTGCACCTGTAGATTGCGATCGGAGTCCGGCACTGTAATGCGGTTCCTTCGAAGGTAACGCGATATTGAAAAGCGCTGGGGCAGGATACCGCTTTCGTTAGCAGCAACCGAATAAAGTCGAACACCTGGCAGCGAGATAGAGGAATTTCCGAGGCATTTTACTGAAAGCATTTTATTTTCTATCATCATTACAGTCCTTTCTCAAACTCCTCAGAACGTTCGCTGAGGCTCTCAGCTTAGCGTTGACGAGGAGCCCACCCGAGGTTTCTTGCAAAGGGGCATGCTGCTGTATTAAGAGAGAAAATAACGCTATGAAAGCAAATGCAGAAGAGTTGGCTTGATACAGATCGGCACTCGTTGCTGCAAGTGGGGAAAGGGGAGAAAAGGGATGTCAGACGCAATAGGTTCTGATGCTAGCTCAAACTATCATCTGCCGTGCGCCAGTCCGAGCGGCAAAATCATGCATTGTACACTCTAAACAGAAAAGAGTAAAAACGGACTAAGTTGCCTTTAGGTGCGGTAGAGGAGAGCTTATTCTCTTCATACTCCCACATAGGTGCATTCGTGTTCAGAGTATACCTTGTAAGCCGAGAAGAGGTTTAGCAGCCGCAAATTACACGCAAAGTCGATGGTGATTAGAGTATAGGTGATTACTCTTCCTGCTTCTCGCCTACACACATACACACACACACTCTCTCTGTGTATGTCCTAACAAACCAACCACACATGGTATCTCTTCCCGTTCCGCTCCATCGACAGGCGTCCGTAAAGCGCCCGCGTGGAATAGAACACCTACTTGAAACGGCACATGAAAGATCGACGACCCAAAGTCTCTGAATAACCTGTCTGTTTGCTCAAGACTTTGCGATGTGTCAAAAATACGAGCAGCGAAAATACGCAGATGCGTCGCAACCGCGTAACTGCTGCCGTAGTTTTGCTGCGGGTGGCAGCAAGCACGCTTTTATCCTTTCCCGCCTCCGCGCGAATTTCGCGAACGCGTTGCGAGCACACCCGGAGATTTGAAAAGGCGCAGTTATAGCTGCGACGTCAGTCGGTTGCCCAACAGTGTGTACCATGACGTTCGTGAAAAGCGAACGGAGGAATTGCGTTGGTCGTGGTTTTCAGTTGCACGACTCCACACACCTCCTTCCCCTCCGCGTATCCTTTCATTTGGACAACAGCGCAACTTGGCAGGGCTTTTTTACAGAACACGCGTTCTTATTTTCAGGCACAAAACTTTCAACGTAATGCTTAACGAGAGGAGGGAAGCCCTCATGAGGCTTTCGACGCACCATCATGGTGGAAAAATTGTCGTCGCTAAATTAAAGTGGGAAACGGAGCGGAGGCACGTATAACAAACGCCGAGTGACTCCGTGTTTTCTATGCTGACAGTGAAGAAATTGCGTGAACATTGCATGAAATTTGTGTTCGTGTCTCTCTTTTTCTTGGTCCTTCGTTTTAGTAGCGCTGTTTCGTTCTTTAAAGATGAAATTTGTGTCTTGGGGAGCTGCCGTCACTTTCATACAAAGCCACCACCGGTACTGTATAAATGGTGCACCAGTACGGCTCTACGTACACGAATGGCAGCTCATCGATGCGGAATCGCTTTGGCGTCCACTCGGTGCGAGCAAAATTTCCGCGTGTTTCCTCGAGCCGCATGCGGTTAGCCTGTTTTCGGTTCTCGAGGAAGATAGAGGGTGAAAAGGTAGGAAGGGCTGCGCAAAGACGAGAGAAGGAAATCGAGGAAGATGGTGAGGATGCAGAATCAAGGATGTTTCTCGTCTTAAGTGGAGCGCAATGCTCTGACACTCCGAGGCAGCTGTAGGTGAATAGAGCTTCAAGTAACCAGCAGACTCTCCTCAAGGGAGGAGAGAGAGACGCACGAGAGCGTCTGAAGTGGATTCAAAACAGCCGGCGGCTTTTCAGTGAATCTCTCAAGAGCAGGTAGCGTCTGGATGTGCATAGCTAAGTCAGTGTGTGAAATGACGAAACCGGTTCCCGGTCGTGTCGCCACAAGAACAGATTCGACGGTGTCTTGCTCCGCTGAAACTTAATGCCAAAAAAAGGGAGAAGAAAGTAAAGATTGAATTCGAGTTCTCACACGAGTGTACACGGCGAACCAGCGCTCTACGGCACGTGCTGTCTTTAAGCCCCCTCCGTGGCATGAAGAAAATGTGCCAGCTTATCTCCTCCCACCATGCACAGACATGTTGCTGCAGGCGAAAGATGCGCGAAATTGTTTAATTTTTAAGGTGTTCATAATATACCCAAACATCAGTTAAGTGTGTCGTGACAGTACTGCGTTGGAGTCACTTCAGTAATTATTAAAATCAGCTTATTTCATTATTCAATAAACTGAAGCGATGTTCACGGTACTTCGCAGCAGAACATCAAATATTTTTTCGTGTTCTGGCGTTTATTTTTTCTGAAAGTGCTCCCCAGTGGGAAGTTCTCGCGGGGCGGCCTTATCGACCTAAATGTATTTAAGCTGGAATGCTTGGCGAAGCAATCGCAAATCTTCGACAAAAAGGCTCTTCAGCCAAGGTTTTCTATTGCTTAACGAAGTTTGTTCAGCTTAATTGTAATTAGGTCGACGAGGCCCACCCGCGAGAACTGGGTGAGTCGAAGGCTTATTTAAGTCGCTTTTTTTTTTGCTTCGCCATACAGTAGATATGTTCATAATTTATTGCCGTCTCGTCTATTTCTGTTTACTTGACAGCTCATACAGCCACTGAAAAGTACATGCTGACAAATCGGAACTATAAAAGCCACTGCGGTAACGCGGAAAGTACGCATGGGCAGTGGAATTACATGGCAATGCCGAATTCTCCCCGAAGGTTACCATCCAGTATGCCTTCTGCAAGCACCAGTGTGCGTGGACGTATAAGCAATTCATGTTTAAAGCTCAAAATTTTGCAATAAACCATTAATTTGTAAGAAGTCTAGGTGCCAAACGATATCAAACTAACGCATTCGTATACTGGTGCCTCGGAGAAACGTTGATGAAAAACACAACAAAACAGTGGTTGGGACGAAGTGCGGCGGTAGGTGTAGTACACTGGGTGCGTGATCAGTCCTTAACTTGCTCAGCCATTTTTTAACCAAATTTTGGGGTTTTCCTTTTACCTGGCACGCTAGCACCCTCATGCTCTCAGCGAGCAACTTCCTCATCAACAGAAAATACGCCCAGGAGGAGCCGCTGCGAATAGCGCAGTAGTGCTCGCGTAATTTTGCAATTGCTTCTGGCGGCCCTGTAACGAACGCCCTCGAGAGAGATAGGAGGCTCCGACATGGGACAGGGTTGTAAACGGGAGAGTTTGCGCTGCTTTTACCATGCAGTTCCGGCGTGACAGGAACCGTACAGCCGGGCGTGTTTCGGGTTTTTAATCTTTCATTGCGTCTCACCTGTGGACTGTCCTGCGTTTACCGATCCGTTGCTATGCGTCGCGTGTCTTACTATGTTACTATGTATGAAAAGCCGGCGGAGTCTGAACGGAAAATCCCATTGGTCGAGAGAGCGATGCAACGCGTGACGTGACCGCGATACGAAATTCATAAAACAGGAGAGCGCGCAAGCGAGAAACAGTTAGGCAGGACGCGGCTCACAGCCACCTGCGCAGAAGCGGATAGGGTGGTTGCGGTAACAAGTTGAAAGCGTTGAAATAAACTTTCCAAGCCCGTGCAACATTAAAAAACAGCGGACTTAAGACTGCGTAACTCTCAAATGTAATCATGGTTGAAAAACAGCGCACAAAAGACTAGACACAAGAGTAAAGGCGACGACAGGACAAGCGCTGAACTCACAACTAAGGCTTTATTTCGAAAACCTGGGTATATAAGGAAGGCATAATCATGAAAGCAAAATTGAACAATTGCTTTAAGTGATAACGAGATCACGTTTCTTGGCGGTTTCTGGGCTTCGGGCGCACGATAGTTTTATCTTTGTCATAGTTTTGTTTGTTCAATTTTGTTTTCATGATTATGCCTTCCTTATATACCCAGGTTTTCGAAATAAAGCCTTAGTTGTGAGTTCAGCGCTTGTCCTGTCGTCGCCTTTACTCTTGTGTCTAGTCTTTTGTGCGCTGTTTTTCAACCATGAACCTATACCAACTCGCCCAACTTAACGTTCTACTATCTCAAATGTAATACTTCCTCGTACCTGCAATGGTAATGAAGTTAATTAAAATTTCTGATTTAGCTGTTTATAAACCTAATATAATCCTTTAGTGCTTGACGAGCTAGTACCTAGACCACACTATCTGTCTCATAGTGCAGATCACCGTCATAATGTCGGATTCAAGTCGATTCCAAAGTGTTTTTCTGCAGTCTTTTTGCCCCGCACATATATTGAATGCAACCGCCTTCTTGCAGAAGTAACTAAAGGAGCATAAACAGGGAAGTTGAGGAGCTCGTTAAGATATGTTTAAAAAGAAGCCAACAGACAGTTGGTTTCTTTCTATTAAACTGACAGCGAGGTTGGCCTTTATCGATAGATTACTGTGTTCTGGTGAGAAATACGCCGCTTTCAAGGAAAATGGGGCTTTTAGAAGATATGAAACGTAAAAAAAAAAAACTAATTGAAGACGGGTGTCGCCGTCACCGACAGTTTCCGCAGCCAAACTGCAGTGCTGGACAGTTCAGCTTTCTTGGGTGCGGAACCCCTGATGCTAAGCTACGCTCCTTATTCGCTTCCAAAGAGTGGTCACGGAGCCCGCGGTCTTGACGTCACGATTTTCAGTAGAGTTACGGGCAAAGTTTTAAATCCAAATTTCTCGGCATCAGATGTGTCTTTTGCTGCCGGTCAAATATCAGCAAAGACAAAAAGAGCCACGGAGTTAATTTTTACAGAGAACAAAAGTTGGACAGAGTTGTCCTTTTAATGATTTGTTGTTTCGCAACATCTTAGGAAATGTTGAACGTTGAGAAACTGTTGTAATGTCATTAGTTTCACAGCTGGCTAGTCCAGTAACAACTTGCCTCTCCAGAGGGGAGGGTTTGCCTAAAAATAAATAATGTATCGCTGGCCGCAAATTAACAGCGCTATGATTCCCGCGAGACGATATTTAACAACGCTGCTTCAGTCCTGCGCTCACTCAAGGTATATCTCCATTTTTACTGTGCTCGGAACAGCACTGTCTGAAACTGTACACACGGTCATCCTCTTTTCCAGGTTCGCGTTCTACCAGGTGGGAACGCAGCCCCCAGGCTCCCGCCGGGCCGCCCTCGGCTGCCCGTTGGCGACCCGCACTCGCGCGAGATTCTGCTCTGTCCGGCCTGCCGAAGAGCCCAGGAGGAGATGTTCCAGACGGCCAAGGCCGCGCCCGCAGCCGCTTCTCCCGCGCGCTGGAGCCCACCGCCCCCCTACAGTCCGCGCCCGGCGCTGCTCGTCGAGTCCCCACCGCCGGGAGTCCACTCTCACCTATGACGTTAAAACCGCGCCGAGCAAGGCTTCGCAAACACAGTGAACGAATGACGCCGAAACTCACTGCCTCGCCTGCCCGCGCACCTAGAGACCACTGTCTCCGCTGGGCCTTCCTGTGCTATACGTGACACTGGTGGCGATCTAACACGGTGCACCTCCCGTCTTTTCTCGTTTCGCCTTCGTCGTTCTTCTGCTCGTGTGGTGTGCTTAAAAACGAGAAGTCGGGTGATCGCCTGGCGCCAGCAGAAAGGAGCGCTGCGCACGCTCGCAATTATTTTTTTTCTTTTTTAATTTATTTTGTGCTTGTTGCTTTTGGGTACGAACAAATGTTAATATAAAGCCTCATTGACTTGGAACTCTTATACTATATTACGCGTAGGAGCTCCCAGACAATACGGGCTGGCACGGGCAGGGACACTGCATTTTTCAATCATTTTGCTCGTCCAAGAATACTCTTCGTTTCAATAAGAGGCTCCCACTGGTGTGTTTTAATATGCTATCGCCCGCACAGCTCCCCTTCGAACCGCGTAAGAATGACGCAACGCTTTTGATTTTGGATAACTTGTCTCCACACGTGGCGCGACTAGCCGCACGACTCATTTAACACATAATTTGCTTAGGTTTTCCGCAGGCGTTATGAGTAGTTGACTTTCTAGCCTGGCCTTTTACGTGCGCTAATAGGTAGCATAAGACATGGGGTGTCTCTACCGAACTACACTTACTGGTGAAATATTCGGTGCGTTTAACTGTCAGCAGCAAAAATGCGACAAGAGAAGCATTTGTCTCGTGAAGGCAAGTTGTGGTGTCCAGATGTCCCCTTTTTGTCAATTTTTTTCCTTTTGCCAACATTCTGGACGGGCGATGCAATTAAAGTTAACGCGAACACATTACTGGAATTTTAGTTGTTTTTTTTTTCTTCCCGAACAGGACATTGGTTTTCCTGTGACGGCGCCGTACCAAGCAAGTGTTAGCAATATGTGCAGCTTTGTCACAAAATTGTCATTGTAATGTTTCTTTAGGGATAGAGTGTGGTTGAGTTGCTCGCGGCGTCCGAGATGTGTGAGCAAGCGCTGTCTTTTCTTTTGAGACTGTATTACTTGCAGTCCGAAACTGCGCCTCCCATTATCGAACCAAGAGCGCGATTGAGAGCGAAGAGACAAGACAGCAGCGTTGGTGTTGGTGGTGGTGAAGTGTTGAGGACAACATCACGCAAAAATGACGTTCAAAGTGGTCCACCTAAACATTTGCAGTGCAAGGGCAAGACGTAGTATAAGGTCCATCGTGCACCAAACAGTGCCCGAAGTGGAGCCCCGCATGAAGATCGAGAGGATCCGTGGCAAGGCGCTTCTACTAAGCCGCACCATGCCTGGGACCATGCTCAGCTGAGGTGGAAAAAGCGGACGGCAAGTTTGACAGAATAAAAACTATTTATTTGCAACCATGGTATGTGCACGACGATGGCTCATGGTCTGAAAATGTTCGAGAAACGACACATAGACGACGGAGGAGGAACGAAAAGCGACCACTGAGTACTTGCTTTTCTTTTTTCCTCCGTGTATTAGCGCGCCAACTTGCAGCCCTGATGGGATACCCAACGTTACATTCCCTCGCGTGCAGTTTGCTTTCTTCGGATCTCAATGACCACGATGTCGGGTGGGTTGAACAGTCGTGCTTCGGATTTTCGCACTTAAATTTGACACATAATTTCCAGCGAGCCAGCAGCCGAGTCGACTGCCAGCCGCTGTCTTCCTCTTCGTTTATTTTTTTTTGCTTCTCATTCGAGGTAGACCTACGCGAGATATTTGTTAGGGACTGTATTCCTCATAACTGCAGCCGCGGGCTGCAACCGCGGGCTGCAACCTTTTCGTGCGCTCCTAGCTTGTTGTATCTGTTGTTGGCACTTCGTCGACGGTACACCTCTTGGCGTTCGTATTTGCAATTATTTTATAAATTTTTTGAGTGCATTTCACTTCGACCTTCTCGTGAATGAAATAAAGGCAGGCGAAATTTCTACCGTATTCTAACCAAACGTGGCCAGCCACGTTCGTCCCCGGTGTGCAACATCGAGCCATTCGTATGGCGAATTCTGCTGTTCGGGACCCCGTGACGGCGTGAGAATTTTCTCGCAAATACGAATCAGGGGGGAAATGTAGACAGTATTGGGAGCGGCGTGTGTACGTTGGCATTTCAAGTGCTGTTTCATTCCGTGTAAAGTTCGCCGCCAAAAACACATACCGAATCAGTCAACGTGCTCCGCGACGCACATTTTATGCTGGATTCTTTAGTTGAGTTTATCCGTAGCGTGCTTGCAGAGAAAGAACGTCTTCGGAAATGCATGGCACGACGCTGCTGTCATATGTCTTGATCACAAACGTTGCAATTCACAGCCGGTTGCAGTTAGAGATTTGTAGCCGATCGTTAATAATAGTCATATCAGTTTTTAGAATTTGGAAACACGATTACTATCACCGCTGTGGCTCGCCAAAATTTGGCTGCATCGTGCGAAAATACATGCGCTTTCGAAAGCATGCGGCAAAACAACCCCTCTAGTGCACGTAACTAGTCGAAAAAAGCCAAATTTTGTCCAGCCACAGCGCCAAGGGTAATCGCATTTTCAAAATTATAAAACCTAATATGGCTATTACTAAGAACTGGCTAGTTGCAATCTCTAATTGCAACTAGGCGCCTAACTCTAGCTAGCCAAGTATTACCTAGCACAGTATTACCAGTGTCCGCCAACACTGGTGATACTGTGCATATTTTTACCTCAAAAAGCATATTTTTGAAACTTTTTGTCAGTGTTCGCTGAAACAGCCGGTATATCGATTCTATTCGGGATAGGAGGTCCCATTAGCTTTTCCTCTGGGGCCTTTTTCTGTATATTTTGCCTCGCCGTACACTATACCAATTCAAAAGCAGTTAACTCTAACTCAACTGCTGTACAAAATAGGTACAACGCACATGAAAAAAAAAAAAGATCGCAACTTCGAAGAACTATACTGCCCCGCGGGCTTTCGCCACGCTGGGCAGCGCCTCTGAACTCAGCGCCGCATTCCTACGATCCCACCTTTCCGTACCATCATCATCATCACGTCAACGTAGACAGTGCTTGCCTGAGTTCATCGTTTTCAAGTCTCTAAGAAAGTCCACCGGTGAATGTGCTCTGCCACGCCGTGACTTGTAGAGCTTCGCCAGACATCCAGGCGTCAAGGACATTCTCTGGTCGTACGCCTGCTTTCCACGGGTACTCGGTGGCTTCAAAGTTGCTGTGGAGTTCACCCGCTTGGTCACGTGCCCGTCTTCCGATTCTCTTGCCTTCTTCTTTACTTCACTCCCTCCCTCTCTCTCTCTCTCTCTCTCTCTCTCTCTCTCTCTCATTCCAGGATAGGTACCTACAGCTTTCTGGATGTTTAATAATATCACGCGACGTGGACCGCGCCGCATATCAGCGCCTTGCAGGGGCGATAAACCGGGAAATCGGCGAATGTTCGCTCCAGCGAACAAGGACTATTGCGAGCGTCGTCTACTACGCTGTTCCGTTCACGAGGGCGCACGCCCTGCTGCATTATATTATTGAAAAACACCATGCGAAGTAAAGCTCGTTCATGACTAAGATACGTAACTGTGACGTGCGTTCCCCTCCCCCCTCCTGGTACCCCAATACCATACGTCCCAAGGAATAAATTCCGAGGGTTGACATTTGACAGGTCACTGTCATGGTCCTCACATGTACAGCAGCTGAAAATCAAGCTATGCTCTTACGCATTTATCTTTCGTATGCTCTCCACCACCAGAAGAGGCTGTTCTATACCTTAATTACTACGGCTGTACGGAGCGCTCTGTGAAGGCCTTCTGTGCTAGTCTCCCATCTCTTCAGGGTATCTCGCAAACAAATATCAAAATCCTTGAAGCTCTGCAAGCTAAAGCATTTATTTATTTATTTATTTATTTATTTATTTATTTATTTATTTATTTATTTATTTATTTATTTATTTATTTATTTATTTATTTATTTATTTATTTATTTATTTATTTATTTATTTATTTATTTATTTATTTATTTATTTATTATACCCTCAGGGTACAAATGTACATCATAGAGGGGAGGGGCGGATGCAGAGGCATACACATTGCACACAAAAAGGTTATTAGTAAAAATATACACAATCTCTGTAAAACCAGTACAAAAACGAAAGTAAGCATACAAAGAGAATGAAAAAGAACAAAGGTACAAAGAGTAAATTACGAAATCGGTAACGGTGTTAATAAATACAGAAAAATATGACAAGGAAAACAAATAATAAACAACGAATACAGTTCCTAATAAACAAACAGTCGTAATGGAAATATGAACACCATCTATGAATGCCATGATGATGATATGAGCACTAGCTATGAAACGAAACTGTGTAATGCCGATTTAAAGTTCTCAATTTCAGATATGCTTGTTAGTGATGCTGGTAGGTTATTACAGTCATTGCTTGTCCGAGGAATAAACGAGTATGAATATGCAAGCGTATTTGAGTGTGGAATGTGTACCTTTTTGCTGTGGTCACGGCGAGTTGAAATGTATGACGGTGGTTGAACCCAAAAATAGCGCAAGGTTGTGTTATGGTGGTATATTTTATGAAAAAGAGGCAGGCGAGATAGCTTTATTCGGGTCGATAAAAGTGGTAGTTGTAAGTAGGTTTTCATATTAGTAACACTAGCGGTCCTTTGGTAGTTGTTTAAGATAAACCGGGCTGAGCGATTTTGTATTGCCTCAAGAGAATGTATGAGTGTTACGTGACCGGGATCCCAGACAGATGACGCGTATTCAAGTTGTGGACGAATGTAAGTTCTGTACAATAATAATTTTAATGATGATGGTGCAAGGCGGAAATTACGGCGTATACATGTATATCCAAGGGTGCTACTGGCTTTAGAAGTGATATAATTGACATGCGATTTCCAAGATAGATTATTGGTAATAAGAACTCCCAGATACCGGTATGATGTCACCGATTCTAATGAGACGTTATTAAGCATATAAGCATTGAGAATCTCTCTCGGCCTTCCTAAGAACACCTCCACAGTGGGCAATCTAGCAGAGAGCAGACGTCTATCTGTATAAGTACTAGCTGCTTCGTGCCCAGATGCGGTTTGTGGCTCGTGTACGAAAACGTCCACTCGCAGAGCACTGCATAGAGGAAGTTTCGGACCTCCTCCCATCACAGTACCAGCGCCCTGTCCCAACCTCCTCCCCACCTTGGAGGTGTGCAGCATGGCAGATCAAGACCAAAGTCCCTGGCATTAAAAGAAAAACTAGCACCCCTGATCCTGCACTTAAATGCTTTGCTCTTGAGCACATTTATGGTTGCTGCAGTGCATACCGCCACATCTACACTGATGGATCTGTCACATTCATCTCATCAGCGATTGGCGGGATTCCGTCAACGCGCACCAGAATTTCAGCGCACAGTCACCGCACTTCTACTACTGCTACCGAGCTGGCTGCTCTGCGAGCAGCATTTACTTACATTCTGCAACAACCGCGAACAGCGTGGGTTATCTTCAGTGATTCTCGTGCTGCACTGCAATCGATAAAGACATCAAGAAGCCGTCAGGTGCAGATCGTCGACTGCTTGAACAGATTACACACCGAGGCCTGTGAGCTACGTCACCGTGTTGCGCTGCAGTGGTTACCCGCTCACTGCGGCCTGCTCCTACTCACACCCTTTTCTCGTAGTGATGGCGCGAGACTTCTGACTACTAAATCCTGGCAAACACAACGCTCTTTACAGCGTTAATATATACCCCTTCTTCCTTATCGCCCCTACTCGTGACTTCCGCATGCCACGCAATTTAGATAGACATGATCGCAATTGCCTGCACTGAATTCACCTGGACGTTGCCGTCACTGAATTCTATCTTCATAACATTGGTGCATCAAGAAGCCCTCTGCGCCCGACATGGGTTGTGCGCGAGTATCTTCAACATTTGATCTGCCACTGCCGAATCTTTAATAGCCATCGCAAGGCACTGTTAAGTCCTTTAGGACTCCGTCAGGGCGACCCCATGCACGTGGAGCATGCCGTTGGACCCTGGGCTGATGCGGCTTCGGCTGCGCGAGGGACAAAATCATTATTAGATTTTCTTGGGGACACGGGTTTGGTGGACAACCTTTGACAATCATGTGTGTTTGTGAGTGCGTGAGTATGCTTGATGTCACCTTTCACCTTTCCTTTTTCTCTTTTCCTCTCTTTTCACCTTTTCTTTCATCCTCACCTGGAGTAGCATGCTAGGCTAATTAACCAGGCAAACCTCTCTCCCCCTCGTTTTCTTTTTTTACCGCAGCGTCTGTAGGCGCAACTGAGTGGATTAAACGTGTTTTCAAACTAACCCCTTTTTCTTCCGTATACTGGAGCCCGCGCACGGAGTAAAGATGAAAAAAGACAAGAAAATACACCAGCATGCCCAAAGTATTTCCTGCAATGTGAACCTTTTCATTTACTGCAGCCCATCGTAAAGCGGGAACACAATCACGCAGGCAGGCACATGAATGTGTAAAAAATAAACGTACCTTTCAAATACATCTCTCTTCAGGTCTCCACAGGGGTTCTTTTGCGAACAGACTGTGTGGAAGGGCGTGTGTTTGTGAAGGTAAAGGAGTAGCATATTTAAGGTCCCCAGTTTGCGATTCCTCGAAAAATAGCGGAGTTAAGCATTATTCTCGGAATTGCGTGTTACGAGCCACGTTCTCTCCTCTGACGGTGTTGTTGCTATTGACATCAGTAGGAATAGCAGTAGTATAAAAAGATGACAAGTTTAAATTATTTTCACGAATATAGTCCGAGGAAAAGTTTAATAACTCAGGAGAAATCTGAAAGAAATATTGTTACGTTTATTACGCAATGTCAAACTGTTCCGGCCAACCATAGCCGAGGGCTAACAAAACAAAAAAATATGCGGACAACACGTTAAAATGCGGCGGCAGAGGATACGGCAACGCTATTATTCAAGCGCAGCCAAGCCTCCGATACTTTAAAGCGCGCAGCCTCCCATGCAAGCATCAGCAGCAGCCGCCACCGCTGTGCTTCCAAGTCCTGCGCCCGTTTGCCCGTCTTTGCTATCCATACTCTGCTCAACTCTTTCAGTGACTTGTCTCTCTCAGTGACCCGCACCGCCTTCTTTCTATATTCACAGCCACCTTCTCCTTTACACTTGCATGCCACGCGCTTTGCCCAAAGGTCGCAAAAAGCTGTCTTCTTCTAATATCTTTTAAGTCCAGTGGCGAAGTTAACTTGCGCTGTCTTGAAAAGGTCAAGAGCTGCATTCTGAAGTAATATTTGATGTCTCCCGCGGAATTTCGCATATTATTTGTTCTCAGTTCGCTGAATTAAAAATTTCCCTCCACAGGAAATGAGAGACGTTAAGCATATTCGACTCCCCCAAGGGAGAGCACTTTTCCCGCTTGCGCGAGCTCTCGCCGACTTCCCCGCTTATCATCGTTATAAGGTTTTCACGAGCTGCACTGTCGACGGTTGCGCGATATTAATAGAAATACGGAAAGCTGTACGTCGTGAATGGGTTGAAGCAATATAGCAATCACCATTAAAGCAGATTTTACAAGAGGTACTTTTGCACTTCGCACAAAGTTTCGTCAAGCACATATCACTAAAACTAGCGCAAAAGCATGGTACAAATGAACCTGCCAAACTCAAGAGTGGTCCGAGACTGTGCGTAGCTTATGGTGGCATGAAAGGAGACGTGTGCGTTGGACCGGTCGCGAGGCCTTATTTCTTTGGCTACATATCGCTACGTACTTTTACTGCCATGGTCGCTACGCAGGTTTTAAAGAACGGAATCAAGAAAGTAAATGCTCGCCGCTGGTTAATTATTCAGAAACATGTCAAGAACCCAGTGACCGGAGCGGCTGTCATGAGCACCTGCGGACAAATTTCTCATATGGAAAATAATTAAACGAAAAAAAGGACTTTATTTAAGCAGGAGGGAGTGCGAAGACTGCAGGTTCTTAGCCTCACGCGTAAATTGTCACCTAAATCTGTGGCGTTGAGATGGCCTATCAGCCACCGCCTCCTCACCCGGTCTTGCGGTGAGATTTGTGAACTATGTGCATCAGTGGCTAGAAAACTAAAGGCACGGTTCAGTCGAATACAGCACTGTAAATGAATGAAGCGTACAGCAATTTCCTGCGCAGATTAGGCTTCACCAATAGTTAAGACCTTAAAGCAATTATAGCTCCCTTTTGTGGGTCTTTATGTAAGCACAATAATACACACATAGTTCTGCTACAACGACGTGCATTCATCAACGTGACTGAACTTTCAACTTCTCCACATTTGCTCTAATTAAACTTCGTTTTCTCTCTCTTTCTCTCTGCGCGACTTTTTTCATTTGCATTTGCTCCAGCCTAGAGTCATTTCCAAATATGCACTGTGCGTAAGTGTTGCGCATTCATGTCGAGTGACATGTCTCGGCTTAGCTTAAAAAAAAAACACACACACAAAAGAGCCGGGACGACCACCAGAAGGCGGGCCTCAAGAAACGATACATCACGCTTTATCAAGCTATCTACAAACACATTTTCTGATCCCCCGCGTCAGCTGTACTGCAAACACTGCCACCCTGCTCGAACTATTCGCCAAGTTAACACGGCCCCAGGTATACCAACTAGGTCTCCCCTTCAACATCTCCTGAAAAATAGCGAAAAAGAAAAACCTCTGATACCGGACCCGAGCGCGTGTGTCGCAACCGAAAAGCCAGTTCACTGCCTGCTTTAAGAACCGCCTATTTGTCTTCGTGCTCCTTGTCTTATACGTACGGCCTTTATTTTCTTCGGAGTTCCAAGAGCTAGTGCTACCATCTCTATATAAGATGTCTATATTGCGCAACAGTCCCGTTGACAGCGCTGCAAATGGATTTCTTGCTACTGCAGACCGACAGCGTAGCATAGAAGTGAGACTTCGGTGCTCCACTCTGCATCTACCGCAGCGACTTCCCTGGCCGCGTCTCTTCTGCACGCCAGGCCTTAGGGGGCAGATCCCACGCACTTCACGGCCAAAACAGATTCTTCAGCCGAGCGGTATTCCGCTGCGCAAGCGGGTGGCCCATGCGTGCTTTCTTTTATTTGTTTGTTCATCTGTTTATTTTATGTCCACGCCAGTTCTCCCACTCCAGTTCGCCACGTATCTTCGATAAGCCTACACACATTAATACATTTTACGATACGTTTCAGCTACAACCAAGACAGCAACGCGTGCTCAAGTAGCGCAAGCGATAGCAGGAGACGGCGGAAAGAGGAGTGGAATGAGTAGCGAATGTTTCAGGACGGTCCATGTCGGCGGCCGCATGAAAACAATGAGGCGAAGCCAATCCAGAAATGCGGGCGAAAATAAGCCGGCCTGCTCATCATCGGCGACTGTTGAACCAGAGGAAACGGGGCGTTGTTCAAATATTTATCCAAGTGTTTCTCGGGGACCCGCGGCCCCGAGGGCAGAGCTATCACGAGGGGCGCACGACGAGCGGGTGGGCTGCTCCGTCAGTGCGGGTGTCGGGCGACGATCCGCTGCTGCCACGGCGCACATACGTTGCCCCATCGCGCGGCAGCGATGTCAGGCCGCGAAGGAGACTGCGTTGCCGTGTCACCCGCCCAGAGATCCTCACGGACAGGCGGTGAAAACAATAAGAAAAATATTTTGTCTTCGCCGTCAAACGCGTGAACAGGGACGTTAAGGTGTCGCAAACAGAACTGCTTCTAGTGCGCGAACAATCGGCATTCGCACGTGTACTTCTACATGGCCGCGAAGACAGCGGTATCGACACGTGGGGAGGCTGTTGGCCCACGAACATGTTTTCCCGCGGTACCTCTTTGCTTGAATTTCGCATTCTTTCTCCGTGCGGAAACGAATAGCTCGCGTTCAACCCTTCAGCTTCGTCGTTCTTTGCAGGAGACGAATTTCTGCGCTGCCTTGTCTGAAGACGCACACCTCGTGCGGCATAGACGAGAGAATCACGGTCCCCTTTCGTGCAAGGCGGTTCTGCTAGCAGAGACATCGGCAAAAAAAAAAAAGCGAGGATAAACGAAAGGCCTTCGCCGTCTCGACATGAACTTTTAAAAAAGTGAAAAGGTACATACTGACGTTGTTACAAGCAGGTAAAAAATGAAGTTTTGTTGCCATGCCACATGCAAATTTATGGGACAAAGCCTATGCCGCGATTGAAAATAATTTTAAGTTCTTATCATTTGTTCCGAACAGTCAAAAACAAGCCTGTATAAAAATGTTCAACGAATGCAATCTAGGCAATGTAGAGAAGGCAGAAGAGAATCACACGTGGCAACAGCATGTGGCTAGTTATTTGCAAAGTCACCTGTGCTGCTTGGCTGGAGACAGTCTCCCTGGCGTCAGAAGTTCGCAGTAAGTTCATGCACAGCGCAAAGGACGAGGACAACAACAATGAAAAGAACCCACACAGCGCTGACTGACAACTATCCTGCTGATTGACAACTGATCTACTCTCAGAAATGGACACGAATATATACATGGCTTGATTTTTTTTATTTTTTTTTTTATTCAAATACCCTAAAGGCCCTTTACAGGCATTACATAGGGGGTTAAAGAAAAACAATAAAGCAATCGTATTACATAACACAGTGGCCGCAGCGGTGGCTCAGTGGCTATGGTGCTCGGCTGCTGGCCCGAAAGACGCGGGTTCGATCCCGGTCGCGGCGGCTGAATTTCTTTGGAGGAGAAATTCGAGGCCCGTGTACTGTGCGATGTCAGTGCACGTTAAAGAACCCCAGGTGGTCGAAATTTCTGGAGCCCTCCACTACGGCGTCTCTCATAGCCTTAGTCGCTTTGGGACGTTAAACCCCATAAACCAACCAACATAACACAGTGAAAAATATCACAAAGCATAAACAAACATGAGCTCAGATAAATAGGGAAGACAACAGGATAAATAAAGTATTTTAAAACACGCACACACGTGGACCACACTGTTCAAGACAATCTAAAAAAGAATACACTTCTGAAAATATTTCATTAAGGGCCAGCAAAGAGTAAGCTCTTGAGTTTGTTAAGAAATGCGTCGTAATTGTTTTCGAGCGTGGCAAATGAAAACAGGTGCCGTGGCAGGTGCCGTGAAATGCGTGGCAAATGAAAACAGGTGCCGGTAACGCGAGGGACGGGGTGTTAACTCAGCGGCCCCAATATCTAAGATTCTTCGTGCTTCAATAATCTCTCTCGGGATACGTTCTTTGATTTTTGTGCGAGTTCTACGAACTCTTTTTCTGCGTCCCTTTATGCATTCCAGGCAGTGAAGTGGTAGGTTGCAGTCCTTAGAGTTAGCTACATTGTTTCTTAATCTTTGATTCAGGCATCGCGCTTTGTTTGTCCCAAATTCGTTCTCGTCCTCATCCTTTGCGCTGAGCACAAACATCGTACACCAACTAGACCGTACAGTCGGGGACAAAAGTCTCCGGACCACGTGTTCCTCTAACAAAGCCGATAGCTCTGCTATTAGTCGGCAGCTGGAGACCACCCTTGTGGAGGTGAAATTTAAATTTTTGTTCTTTCATAACCACAAGTGCGGTCTCCAGCCGCTGTCTAATAGTAGAGCTATAAGCTTCGCTTGAGGAACACGTGGTCCGGAGACTTTTGTCCCCGACTGTACATCAACTCTTGTTCGCAATATGACTGCTATACTTCCAGAATGAAATGCAGAAAGCAACTACGGCCATCCGACTTGATGTGGTTGATTTATTTTGTTCTGCACCGGGCATAACGGTCTTCTGGTATGCATTAAATACAGGCTAAACGAAATCGGAGAATTCGGGTTCCAAATTTGCACCTGTGTCATCTATGATCAATTCATGGGTATCCTGGAATTGTATCTACAATCTACGGTGATCAACTTTGGTGATAAGTTTTCCGTACAGGACTCTGGCATATGCATGGTTCCTCAGTTGTTCCAGTGGTGAGCAAGATCTTTCAGCGAAGGACTGAATAATTCAAGCGAACCTTATCGGCCTACCTGTGATCAAGGCGTTCCAGTATGTGGGCGATTACCTTGTCGCCTTAAACGATGCGCAAATTGGCAGCATGGTGATTATGTACTCATGTACTCAGCATTTACTCACTGCGTCTAGTCCTCTGTATGCTGTATGTATCACGCCAGGTCTCAGAAAAGCGTCTTGATTGTCAAAAGTGCTTATTCTAGGCTGGTCACACGGGGTATGGCTAATAGTAATCTTCAGGCTATTCTCAAGAATTGCAGCCCACTCCTTTTTTGAGTCAAAACTTCAACGACCAAGTGGCCCGCCTTCTGAGGACTGGTTAACCGCGTACATTTATTTCTAGCATTTGTGAAAGCCTGCTTCCCAAGAAAAAACATAGCCAGAAAAAAGATGCGCGAAAAAGACAGGAATAAAAAATTTGTCCACCTTATTTCGCGTTTCCTTGGGTGTTGCGCCACTATAAGAACATGCCAATTCATTAATGTGTTTTTTCCGGCCCCATGCAAGTTTGGTAAGTTTGTGTCACACTCGGCGAATGAAATAGCAAATCATGCTCGAAGAGGCACGCCATCATATACACAGAATGCAAGAGCAAGCTTTTCTATCAAATTTTTCTTATCTCTGCAATGATATTTATTTGGGAAAATGGGGCGGTGCTTCAATGAAAGAGCCAGAGAACGCAACATGCACGTAAAGAAACGATTCTGCAGGTTCCTATAGCAGACCACTGCAAGCGCTGTGGATGTAAACCGCTTGTGGAAAAAAAAAACAAAGTTGCTTGCATAAGCTAGGAAAAAATGAGAGTGGGAGTGTTCACCGAAGCATTCTTTATCGCAAAAGCGCGGGACAAGTTTGTCAGCACATCTTCGGTATAGCTCCTTGATAAAAAAAAAACTAGACGGACAAGTTTTGGTTTATGGGACGTCCCAAAGTGACTTTTGCTATGAGTGACGCCATAGTCAAGGGCTCTGGGAATTTCGACCACCTGCGGTTTTTAACGCGTACTGGCATCGCACAATACACGGGCCCCTAGAATTTCGCCTCCATCGAAATTCGACTGCCGCGGCCGGGATCGAACCGGCGTCTTTCGGGTCAACAGCCGAGTACCATAATCACTACTGAGCCACCGTGGCGACTAGACTAGACAGACAAGTGTAATATGGTCATGTTCTTTGGATCATGATGTAAAAATAGCGCACAAGGAACACAAATGACGGATCCTATCCTATCTGTCCTTGTGTTCCTATCCTATCCTATCCTATCCTATCCTATCCTATCCTATCCTATCCTATCCTATCCTATCCTATCCTATCCTATCCTATCCTATCCTATCCTATCCTATCCTATCCTATCCTATCCTATCCTATCCTATCCTATCCGTCCCTTGTGTTCCTTGTGCGCTATTTTTACATCATGAACGTTATCCAACTTGCCCAACTTTCGGCTTTGCTTCATGTTCTTTGGAGCTGTCTTTATGACCATTTTTCCAATGACCACTCCTGTTTACCTTTGACTTCGCTTTTGCTATGGTTGTCCACTGATTTGCAATTCAACTGCCAACCCTGCTCCACTGTTTTCGCTTTAAAGCCGTCTATCCATTTTCCAGCCGTCTTGCCGAGATTTTACGACAGTCTGTCTTTTTCTTCTGGGGCCGCATTACGGAACGGTCAAATCAAAATCTTGTCAAAAATCTCTGCCTCTCCCATAACCTAGAGTAGAGTAAGCATGAAATGTTTACGGGCATAACACATTGGTTGTAGATGGTACTGTCAAAATCTTGAAATGGGTCTAGTATTCAACACACCACACCACACCACACATACTGTGCACTGGTCCATGTGGAGAGGGCTGAGTCGGGCTGGTTGGTTCATGTTGAATGGTACGGCAAAACAGCGCTGACGGACGGGACGGAAGAAGATGAGACAAACACATGCGCTGAGAGCGCATGTGTTCCATGTGGACGCCATCGTTTCCTGTAAGTGTATGGGAATCTCTTCCGCCCTGCCTCGTCAGCTGTTTCCGGTTTCTGTCGGGCTCCATTGCTCGGTTTAAGCAGCTGTGACGGTGGCGGAATTGAAATGCAGGACGATGCAGAAGCGTACGTGGACACGACGAGACGCAGGCCTGACAAGAATGTATATGCAGCGCGTTCGAATACTCCGCGAGCGTGTATACATCTGCCTACCAAAGGGGGAAACGTCATGAGCTGAAGGCCCAGCGGCCGGTCTTTTACATGCGTGAGTGTGGGACCGCTGCGCCATCCTTGGGGACGGCGCGGAAGCAGTTTTTCCGCCCAAAGGCCTTCTCGCCCTGGAGCTCCCCTCTTGCTCTAAGCGGCCCTCTCTCTTAGAGAGTCTCGTTAAATCTCGTACGGGGCCCGGATGCTCTCGTTTCAGTGCCCGGATGAGTGGAATTCAGTGCCCGGATGTTGGCTCTCGGTCTCGGCTTGACGTCACCACACTGCCGGCAACGGGAGCTAAAAGCATTTCATGCTTAAAACGCGTCAATTAGCCCCGTCATGGCTCTTCTCCTATTGGGCGCCGTGACCGGCGGCCATATTTTGTTTTTGCGTCACTGGTGGCTGTCGTTTACGTCACGGACATGACAGAAGTGATGACGTTGCACACCTTCAAGTCATCTATGCCAAAGCCTGCAGGTCACTAGGGTACCTGCGTCGGAATTTGCTAACCTCCCATAACAGCGTAAGAAAACTGGCATATCTCACAATTGTACAGCCGCAACTAGAATTTGCATCAACTACATAGTCTCCATATCAAAAATACTTAATCTGCATGTTAGAATCCATCCAGAACAGAGCGGCTCGCTTCATTACACGCAAATGCACTACAGCATAACAGCGATAAAACTTGAGATTGGCCTCGAGCCTTTAGACACTCGCCGTTCCATTGCGCCTTTGTGCTTATTTCATAAATATCTTTACAGCACAAGGCCGTCTCCATTACCTCTTGAAATGCCGACACGCATTTCACGCCGCCTACATAACCAGAACAGCATAAAACGCATTCACAGAAGAACCCTCGCTTTTAATTCATCTGCACTTCCACGTGCCATCGCTCTTTGGAATGATCTTCCTGACAGTATCGCACGCATCAGCAACCATCAACCATTGCAGGATCAGCTACGTAAATATCTCGCATGACATCGCTTTTTCTCCTATCTTTGATTTTCTTTGTCGCAGTGTACTTTTGTTCCTTTCTTGCCATTGCGTTTTGTTTTTGGCCGTATGTCCGGCATTCATGCTACTAATGGTTTGGTTTATGGGGTTTAACGTCCCAAAGCGACTAAGGCTATGACAGACGCCGTAGTGGAGGGCTCCGGAAATTTCGACCACCTAGGGTTCTTTAACGTGCACTGACATCGCACAGTACACGGGCCTCTAGAATTTCGCCTCCATCGAAATTCTAGCCGCCGCGGCCGGGATCGAACCCGCGTCTTTCGGGACAGCAGCCGAGCACCATAACCGCTGAGCCACCGCGGCGGCTCATGCTACTAATGCCTTGTATCCTATGTATAATTTCGCCTTTAAGTTTTTCCTTGTACATTAGTTTCTTTTCACTTAATCTTTTAATTAAGGCTGCGATTTGGGCTAGTTGGTAATGATTCACGGTGAAAACAGCGCGGGAAAAACGAACGGACGACGAAAAACACAACACAAGCCCTGACTCGCAACTGATTTTTAACCATCAGCCATCAGAGTCGCTTTGTCCCATGCAGTGTAGGGGTGGTGTACAGGATCCCTTGTACTTGCGGAGCTGTTTACATAAGCCAGACGGGGCGATGCATAAATGTTCGTTTGAGTGAACATTACAATTCCTGTCCAATGATTCTTCATGCAATCTTGCCCGTCATTGGAAGGAAGGCACATGCACTCCTCTTTTCTCTAACACCGTCATCCTCGCCAGGCATAAAGATCGATTAACACGTGAAATTATAGAGGCATTTCATATTCACGATAACAGTGGCGGGTGCATCAGCGATCCTTCCATCGCTCTCAATGATAAAGAGCTCTCCTATTTATCCGGAAGAGACGTCTAACTGTCTCACGCGCATGCGCCACGGAGATGGTGTGCGCGTCTTGTCGCCGTCATGTATGATCAGGATTTTTGGTTGTGCTCTTTCACTTTCGATGTTTTCCTGATTAGGAAAGCATTTAAAGGACGTCTTCTTCCATTAAATATCAGTTGCGAGTCAGCGCTTGTGTTGTGTCTTTCGTCGTCCATTCTTTTTTCCCGCGCCGTTTTCACCACTTAATCTTTTGTATCTCATGTTGTATTAATTAGTTTCTTTTGCACATTTTGTTGTTCTTTGCCCCCCTTACTCAATACCCTTCTGGGCCCTGTAAGGTATTATGAATAAAAAAGAATAATTATGCAGGCGCAAATTGATGTTTTTTTTTTTTGTGATCACCTCGAGGCGGTCAATTTGACCGTCGCGTTTGTGACAGAAAATGACGGCGGCAGCGGCGGTGTATGTGGCGATACGACTGAGGCGGCTGCGCCGGCGTGAGCAATGCCGAAGGAGGGCGCACGAAGACGCGTTCGACTTGCCGGACGAGCTGTTTCGACGCCTTTTTCGACTGGAGAAGCAGACTGCGGAGTGGCTGTGCGGCGAACTAGCCGATGAACTGGGAGGTGTGCGTGCGAGTGCGCTGTCGGTGCAGCGGCGGGTGCTGTGTGCACTGCGGTTATTTGCGACCGACGCCTTTCATGCAAGTTGCGGTTCTCGATCGAGGAAAAAGAAACAGACGACCATACATCGCATACTGCAATGCTTCACGCTTTGACACTTTTGTCATCGATCGTAAGAACCGAACAACACAGACTTTAACAAGTTGGCTTCGTCGATTTTTCTGCGCACTTTGGTCAACCGCACAGTACGTTGATTTTAGACGCTAGATTGTAGCCTCTTTCCTGGAGCTACCGTTATTCAATTTATTGATTACAGAAAGAAAAACTCTCCGGCGGTGCAGCGCCTGAGTCTGCAAGCAAATCAAACTCATGCAGCCATTGCCCAAGGATGGCGATTCTAAAAAGAACGATAATGTGCGGCAAGTGGCCACAGCGTGAATGCTGATGTCGCAAGGCCACACTGCTCTGCGGCGACCCGAAGGAAACAAAATCATCGGTTCGAGAATGAAATCCGGTGCCTTAACTGCGTTCGTTTAGTCAGATTACATGCAATGTTTTACTGCAAAAGCACGAGGTCGAAAGCCGAACGTTTGTAATCGTAACGGTGGGGCCCTGCCAGGCCTCCCTTGCTTGGAGAGTCAAACAGTAGCGAACGAACAAATTGGCTGCGCCAAAGGGAACCAAAGGCAATCTGTTTTGCTTTGTGCTTTTTATTTTCCACACCGTTATATTTAAACAATACAAATTCAGTGCTAGTGTGCCGCGTTATCGCGCCTGTAGGGCGAAAAACCCAAAAGAGGAACGAGAGAATAGCGAAATAGCCGTTCCGCTGCACCTAAAAAGCAAATTGCGTGCATTAAACTTTCGCAACATAGGCCATATCACTGCCAAGACAGCGCACAAAACATTCCTCCGAGACTACACTCGAGGCCAGACAGCGAAGGGGGCAAAAAAGTTAAGGCACGTTGAACAAGTTGCCGCGATCGCAAAAGTGATTAGGAAACAATGCCCCTATGTTCGGCACACTCAAGATAAACTATAGAGTCAAAAACCGCAAGTTCTCTAAAAGGAAAGAACTATTACATATGCAGAATTCGAAACCAGCCTCGAAGTTTTTCCTCTTTTTCGTCCCGCGGGACACGACGAAATAGATGTATGAATAGCCGAAACACGTATTACCCTTATAAAAATCATTTTTGTCTTTCTGTTGACATTATATTCCTTTGTAGTTGAACCAATGAAAAATCAATAAAACAGCAAAAGTTTGGAATGCATTCAACACTAAATGAACGAAATATGTATGTATGTCAAGGAAGACTAAGTAATCTTCAGAAATAGGCTTTCTGGGGTAAAAACATGGCTTTTATAGCGTAGTTGTGTTGGTGGACACCAGAAAGCCGGTAAATTGTCTTAAGAAATAAAAAGTAAGTTAACTTTTTAACTATCACACCTGGCAACTGGTTGCAATTAGAGATATGCAGCCGGTCACTACAAAGAGGCATATCACTTTTTATAATTTCTAAAACGCGATTATTCTCGGCGCTGTGGCTGTTCAAAATCTGGCTACATCATGCCAAAATACATGCTCTTTCGAAAAGGAAGCAGGCAAAACAACCTTTCCAGCGCACCTAACTAGTCAAAAAATCCAAAAGTTGTCGATCCACAGCGCAAACGGTAATGACATTTTTGAAATTCGAATAACCGATATGGATATTACTAACGACCGGCTGCAAATTTCTATTTGCAGATAGGCGCGTAACTCTGGAAATTAAGAAGTTAATTATTAAAAATTAGTTAAACAGCTTACTACATAATACGATGATGCGGCGCTTTGTGGTGTCTCCCCTGTTGTCCGTGTTCGTCTTTGCGGTCTGTGAATGAAAGCATAATAGAATTCACCGGTTTTATGGCGCCCACCAACACTGGTAATACAATTCTGCACGGCCATACTTTTGCCTCAAAACCTATTCTCGAGAATTACTTAGTCTTCCTGGAACATCTGTGATATTGCTTCACGCGCAATACATCGGCTATTGAGTCGATGGCATAGTGTTTATGTTTAAGCGCGTATTGTCGCACAATATACATTGCTATCACACGAAACTCTATTCTACTAGGATGCTGAAGAGAAATATGCTTATTAGTGGTGCAGCAAGGCGTAAATTTGGAAGAGTTGGTGAGTATTCATGACTTTGCTCACCGCGCAACAAGAACGGGACACTAGACGAACGAGTGACACAAACAAGCGCTGACTATCAACTGGTTTTATTGAAGAACGAAAGGCGTATATATAGAAACATTAAAATACTTATCAAGACAACACAAATTATCCGGACGGCACGTGGGAGGTACGATAACTCAATTCCCTCTCGGATAATGCAATGGCAGGGCTGCTGATACACATTGTACTCTTTTGTGGTGAATATAGAAGGTCTTCATTGCCTCGCGTGCTAGTTTATCGCTGTGTCGGAACAGGATGCGCGTGTTCTTGTAATCAGGAACGCATTTGCACTCCTTGCATCGAAACGTAGACTGGGAAAGGGGGTCACCTTTTGCTCTCCTTTCTGCGTAATCTTCCTCATGCTTTCATTGGCAGGTCCTGCATTGGGCGCTTGTGTGGGAAACGCTTGTGTGGGAGCGCTTGTGTGCATTGGCCAAACTGCCAGGTGTGTCAGTAAGCGTCGAATGGAGCATTGGAAAAGAAAAAATGATCCCCTTTCCCACGCAAGAGCGCACTGCAGGGAATGTCAATGCAAGCATGAGGAAGATATTACTCAGAAAGGAGAGCAAAAGGCGACACCCTTGCCCAGTCTACGTTTCGATGCAAGGAGTGCAAATGCGTTCCTGATTATAAGAACATGAGCATCCTGTTCCGACACAGCGATAAACTAACACGCGAGGTAATGGAGATCTTCTATAGTCCCCACAAGAGTACGATGTGTATCAGCAGCCCTTCCATTGCATTATCCGAGAGGGAATTGAGTTATCTGACCTCCCACGTGCCTTCCAGATAACATTTGTTCTCTTGATAATTTCTTTCAATGTTTGTATATATACGCCTTTCGTTCTTCAATAAAAACCAGTTGATAGTCAACGCTTGTTTGTGTCACTCTTTCGTCTCGTGTCCCGTTCTTGTTGCGCTGTGAGCAAAATTATTAGTGGTGAACTTAGAACACTTGGGCAGTATTTATGAAATATCGACTTGAAGCATTAAAATATTCCTGCGTCGGGGAAAAAAAAACTTTCCACACAAGCAGAAGTCTTCTTGAAAGGGATGCAAACACAAAGCTTTTTGGTGCCATCATTTTGCCTTGAAAAAGGCCAACTGGCCTAGCAATCGGGAAAATGAGGTCAAAGCACCGATGCGCAGCGTGAATAATTAATTTAAAACCATTCTGTACCGGCAGTTTCGATCTCGGTCGGCGCCAGCGCTTGAAGTGCACTTTGGTGTCGCAGTCGAACGGCCAACCTGGACCAGGGGCGCTATGCTGGAAGGCCCGAGTTTGCTGAAACTCGGAATCTTCCCGAGTTCTGGCGACGCCCTCAGATGAGTGAACTAATGGTAGCAAGACAAAATCCCACTCTCGTCACGCCTCCAGCTTCATTGGGTTATCTGGATATATTCCGTGCTGTATCATCACATCGGCGCCACCTCATGGACTTCTTGGGCGGTCTACAAAGAACGGGTCACGTGAGTCAACCGCCGGTGCACTTTTCATTTGTCTGTCGCTCCACCAAGTGCATTGCCTGTGCAAATCGTCAAACGAGGTTTGCTGAATTTATAATGCACTTAGTAGACCTTTATAAGCATTTTATAGTGGCCAAGATTTGGATTTAAAGCGCTTTAGAGTGGTTCATGCATTATTAAATTTTGCTTTGTACCGCGAGGGAACGCTACCAACGCTACATCATGTGAAAAATGTCAAGCCTACGGAAGTAGTCCGCAAAAAAAAAATAAAGAGAGGTGTACCACTCCGCGCTGTTTTGTGGCCGTGTGGTCTAACGCGTCGCTCCGGAAAGTCGACAGGCAATGGGAGTGCGTGGGATCAAATCCCTCATGGGTAAACTTCTTTTTTCGCATGTTTTTTTTTTTCATCGAAAGTTGAATTTCGCGTCACTTGAATGAGAAAACCCGTTTTGTTCAGAATCGCTTGAATATTATGCCGTGTTCTGAAATGAACAACATGCATCTGTTCCTTTGATGCATATCGCATACACCATACACCATGCATACACCATCTCGATATGGCCTGTTTTCCCGTGTTAAGTGTTAAATTTTAAACATAGTGTTGATTCCCACAGTGACAGAAAATAGTACTGCCTCAAGAGTCAGCTTGGCTCGATTTCCCTGCTCTCCTAGAAGAGCAGAAGCTGCTCAGGCAGGATTTTCATGCAGCCAGATAAAAAGAGCTCCAAGCTGTGGGAGCGTCAAGTAAGAATGCAGAAAAAGTTGTACAACGCTAGGAAAAAATATTTCGAAAGAGCAAACAATAAATGAGACACGACAATAAAAAACGCTGACCCCCAGTGTTTGCCAGAAATGGTTTATTTTGGAAACAGCCAGTGGCATGGATCACAGTGCATAAAAATAAAGGACACGTGCAGTGGATGTACACCAACACACAATCAGTCAAGTGCTCCAAAACTGAAAAAAAAAAATGTGGAGCCACCGAACAACACTATTTGACAAAACGAAAACCTGACCAATGTACTAACAAAGACGTGACTCGAAACAAATTCACACTCAACTGAGCAAGAGCCAGCTTGAAATAATTCACACCTCCGAAAAATTAAGGACAAAACATACAGTACTGGCTACCTCAACACTGGCACTGCATAACATGTCAAAACGACCAGAGATTGACAGTAATGCAAGACAACACCAAATCAGGAATCCCTTTTCAGGACATGAAGATCAGACACCCATACATACCATTCCCAACCCTCACAAACAAAATGAGGCCAATGTCTAGGGGTTTGTGAATGTTCGATCATTTTGGACAGCATAATTGAATAAATTTCTGTTCAGTTAGTCGAGCGAATCAAACAGTATATGTTCAAAATTATTTTAAATGAATTCAATTTGCTCTCAAATTTTCAGATACTTTCCGAATAACTGACACAACGCTTCATTAAGCTCCACCGTATTTTTCTGCAATTAATCTTCCAAAAACTGCACACATTGACGACGTGTACCAGTATACATATTCTAATTGGGAAAAGTACTATTTGCACTCCCTTACAAATTCTACTTTTATACAGACACTAGTAACATGACCACCTACACTACGAGTTACTGCCCGATACAATTTGATGCAACTAATTGCAATGATGCAATGATTTGATGGAAATGTTACAATTTTCTCGATAGATTGATCAACACACACCCACATGCGCACATATTTCACTTTTCCACCCACACACGCCCAAAGGTGATCACAGCAAGCCGATGAGTCCTCTCTCTTTTCTCGGTAGCATTTGTATTACACATCAATTCGAAATCAGACAAATTCCTCGATGCCACTCAAGTCTTCATCACTGGAATCGATGCTCGACTCATCAGAGGAGGAGTTGCACGAGTCAGAAATGCTGAAAACAACCGGTTCAATTTCAACGTCGACAATCATATCGCGTTGCCATGCTTCAGCCTCAGCTTGCTCCACATGAACACAACAGTTTTGCCAGTTTTCCTGGCTTACAGACGCCAGTGCTTCCGCCAGGAGTTTTTCCACTTCAGCGAAAGTGAAACATTTATTTCGACTTGCGATTATGAATATTGCATAAGAATGCAATCTGCAAGTGACACAAATGCTACCGTTTAAAAACCATTAAAATGCATGCATGAAATAGCTGGAAAAATCCATGCAGTTATTACGTGCGCAAACATGAGGTAAAACAAAAAATTATCTACACTGTGTGTAAAACTGCTCAGTTACTGATAAACGGAAGCGGTTTTTGAGGTTTAATGCCCCAAAGTAACTCAAGCGATGAGGCATGCCATGGTGAAGGGCTGCCAATAACTTCATCCATATGGGGTTCCTTAACATCCACTGACACTGCACAGTACACGGACCACTAACACTAATCAATGGGAGAACAATCCATTAACCGTGACATGCATGAAAGGAAAAACAGAGCATCTTACAACCATTGTGTTCAATACATAATGTGCCTTCCTCGTGAAATAGTTGGCTTTCGCCACGTCAGGGCTGGACTTCGAAGGAGCCTTTACGCCAATGTAGGCCCCGTCGACGCATCCCACGACGTCTGTGATGCCGCCGCGCAGAAGGAAACGCTCCTTAACACACGCACGCTCGGCCGCAGTCGTGGGGAAAGCGAGCCACCGCTTCTGCACAGCCGCGTCGACAAGCGCGTCGGAGACGTCCCTCACGCAGCGGCTCACAGTGTTTTGGTGGCGTCCAATAAAGCGGTCTGCGCCGACGCTCCCCTGGAAACTCCCGGTCGCGAACAACCGGAGGGCGCAGAGGACTTGCTCTTCGACCGAAAGCGAATGAGGCCCGGTACGCACTCTCCGCAGGCGTGGGTCGTCGCCTAACTCTTTACACAACCATCGCACCGATGTTTTGGAGAGGCGAAAATGTCGCTGGAATTCGTCGTCGGCCATGGCAGTAAGCGGGTCCAGACGGCCGTACTGACATTTGCCGTCAGAGGAATCGATGACCCAGGCTGCTGCTCCTGCCGCCATGACAGTCCCGAGATGAATTCGGGGCACTTCACCGTTCACGAGTTTAGCTCCGAGTTCACCTGTCAATCAAAACCATTGTTCACGCCCCCGGCGTGCCGTACATAAATTATAGGCGTACGCGCTATGGGTCGGCCACTCCCAACATCCCTGCCGGCTGCAGGTATGCTGCGCGGCTGTGCTGATTGCTGACAGACATCGACGATGTTGACCATCGAAATATAACAGGCAAAACGGACGTCATCGCTGATTATTCTAAGCACCTCTGCGAAGGACACGCAACGTGGCGACAGCCGCCGATTTCTTCGCTCGCATACCAAGATTGCACAACACTATAGCCTGTTCCAACCACGTAAGACACAGAACAACGCTGACGGCGCGTCACACCTGCTTGCAAGGCGTCAAACACGGAGCACGATGACGAAACGGTGCTTGGAGCACGCCCTACTCCAACAACATCGCATCACAGGTGTTTGGCTTGGCCGTGCTTTCATCGGTGATAAAGCTCAGCATCAATGTGTCAAACACATCCGGGATCGACAATCGGTCGCTGCTCTAGACCCAGTGCAATAAAGACTTTGTAATTTCCAGCTCGCAAGCACTGCGTACTTCATAACCGTAACACCTTTCTCTGTTATAAACCCGATTCCATTATTACAAACAGGATCCCTCATCTGCCCGAACGATATTATTGCGATGTCACTGCGGTATACAACGGCGATTGACGTTAGTGACAAAACGAGCCCGCAAAACCTTGAAGTGCGCGACGTAAACAAATACTACGCAGATACGCGCGCCCCCACCTTCACAACTTTTAGTCAGCGTCTGATGACATAGGATGAGTTGTGTCGCTGGGTAGCGCGCTCTTCGCATCCGCAGTGCACTAAAGAGGCGTCACAAACAACAGGCATACGTAATGAATCATTGAATACAGCCAAACAGCAATTTTTTTCCCACACCGCATCACAGCCGCTCGCACGGCCAATTTCTACCTCTGAGATTCTCCAAGAGCGTACTAAACGCAATGGTTGGCCATAGCGGGGTGCGGCAGCGGCCGTAGCAGCGGAGAACTCCACCTGAGGTCACTGCAGAAAGCAGCAGCGACGCGGGGGGGGGGGGCAGTGCAGTTCAGTTTTTTGCTGTTGTGTATTATGCAAGCCAGAAGATGCATGACTTATATTTTGATATACGACACAATAAAATATATTATCGCAATGGCCGAAAAATAAGACAGATTTAGCGTGCAGTAGTTGCCCAGTCTTTCCAGTCGAAGGCAGCGCTACCGGCGGCGTGTCACCGCAGGAGCTCTCGTTTTCGGCACGGTGGGCTGCCGCTCTAGTTCGTATGCAAGCCACGCTGCAAGCAATGGCCTCACTATCGCCACTAGCGGCAGAAAGTGTCAAAGCTTTGTTAATTTCCTAAAGCTATGCTTTTCAACAACGCTTTATTGGATTTAAATTTCAAAATAAATTTGGAAATGAAGAAAATGTTCATAATATTATCTGCTGCCTTTTAACGTATTCGAGAGAAGAGAAAGGGTTGATACAAGAGTGCACCTAGTGCGCACTGTTCGTCTTCGGGAATGGAGAGACAGATAGAGCCTGAAAGAGAAGACACGCCTTTCACGTGCCCGAAAAGCCGTGTCAAACAGCTAGCGGCGAGTGTGCAGATAGATAGCAGAGAAGTCACGATTTCGCGAGTGCTGACATGGCGCTGATAACTTCAGGTAGCGCTGCGGCCTGTTATTGCGCAGTGTATTATGTTTGAAGTGTGAAACAGGAGCGCAGGGTGCGCTTGTATCGTCTTTACGAGGCTTTATCTCTACATTTTATTGTCCGCTGCCTGCGCACGTTCCGCGCTATCTTCGTTCACTGACTGCCGTCATCGCAAACTCGGATGAAACTCGGGCGAGCGCCAAACTCGGGCCTTCCAGCATAGCGCCCCAGCACAATACTGATGACGTCGGTGCGGCCGGCAAGCACTATTTTTCCTGTAAACAACCACTGCGTTCGGTGACGTCATAATAATCGAAGCAAATGCACCTTGACGTCACTCGAGTGGGCTGAAAAACCGAGCGGGTCCTCGGACAACGTTAAAAATCATATTAAATAGCGTTCCACTCAACGAACGCGATGAAACTTGCTGGATAGCACTTCTTTATGCCATTTAAACAAATCACAGCATTTGTTTGCGTTCGGAATTTTGTGTTTGTACCTCTCTAAGCATCGGCTTGCAAGACTGCATTTTATTTTTTTTCCACTGCTCCTGTAGTAAATATACACTTGGCCGCCGCGGTGGCTCAGCGGTTATGGTGCTCGGCTGCTGACCCAAAAGACGCGGGTTCGATCCCGGCCGCGGCGGCTAGAATTTCTTTGGAGGAGAAATTCTAGAGGCCCGTGTACTGTGCGATATCAGTGCACGTTAAAGAACCCCAGGTGGTCGAAATTTCCGGAGCCCTCCACTACGGCGTCTCCATAGCCTTAGTCGCTTTGGGACGTTAAACCCCATAAACCAACCTAAATATACACTTGGCCTTAACCTATTTGTTAGTACCAACCATAAATTGCGTACATCGCTCTAAGATTATTTTAGAATTTTGTGCCGATTGAGAAGCCATCGCCAAGATATATTGGTAAGCCCTTTAAGACATGAACGCGAAGCTTGAGTCAGATGAGTGTTTCATTCTGGCATCTGTTAGAGCTGTGTTGTAATGACCTCTTCAAGACTTTGCTGTTACTCGTTCCTTCTAGAGTGCTGATAGAGGGTGTTTTCTTTCTCATTTGGCGGGTCTGGTAATGAGAAGTTAATTAAATGCTCAAGCCAGAGTTGCGCGGATGTTGTTCGTTTTGTTGACATTTAAGAAATTATTATCATGGCGTTTTTGCCTAACATTATAATTAACGTTTGCATTAAAGCTTGCATAACCGAAACACACGTTGCAAGCACTGATTTTTTTATATACCGGGTGTCCCAGCTAAATGTGACCAAACTTTTAAAAAAGGCGAAGTGTCCTAGTCCAGTGAAACCAACTCAGGGTTGTTCACAGTCGCGTGGCCTAGTCTTGAGTATTTTTTTGGCTCTTCAAAGCTAATTAATTATTTAAGTTTAATTAGCTAACTTTTTAATTATTGACTTCAGGAAGAAAGTGCCAATGCAAAAGTTTTAGATCACGTCGAAAAACCGCTAGTAGTGCTGTTTCCGTCAAGTTACGATTTATGTAGCTTTATTTATTGGCCTTAAAAAAAGTTGTCACGTGACCAGCTGCTCGCTCATTTCTCTGCCCCAATGTGCACCCAAAGTCTCATCGAGGAGAGGACTTCAGGAAAAAACGGATTTTATTCTTTAAGGCGCATCTTGGGACGTTGAAGTGGCACAGTTGTCATGTGGAAGCTTTTTCTTATTGTGCGGGTTATCGTTAAAGGGTTAAAGGCCGGTAAAAAAACTACTTTACGTAAATATTACATTGCTGCAAATGTCTCACTAAGCTGTTTCTCAAAGCGAACTACAACTTTTCCATAGACACTTTGTTCATCAAGTCAATAATTAAAAAGTTAGTTAATTAAGCTTAACTAATCAGTCAACCTTGAAGAACGAAAAAAATACTGCAGATTAGGTCACGCGACTCTAAACAACCCTCATTTGGTTTCAGACGGCTAGGACACCCCGTGTTTTTTAAAAGCTTGGTTACATTTAGCTGGGACACCTGGTATATCAATAGTGCAGCTGCAAACACAGCACATATAGGAAGAATTGTTTTCTTTAAAGTGTTTTCTATAGATAATTAAGAGATCGGCAATGCAACGAGAATTCAATAGGGTGTCTACCAAAACCAAGCGGTCAATTTTCCATACAGCTCAACACAACGCCTTCAATACCCATTTTGTGCTGGAGCGATAAAAGGGCTGCAACTGAAATAGAATTCTTTAAACAGATCCGCAACAAAGGAGCAATTCAATTTTTTTTTTTAAGGGGACATTTGACGTTCCCATAAGAAAAAAGAGGGCATCTGCGAGTCATGAAATGAAAACCCTCCGCTCGATAAAACCTGCTGCTTGAATCAACGCAGAGAAGAAAAGGGGGACCTAAAGGCAGCATAGCAACGTCGATACTCCTGCGTGTAGATACCGGAGCGAGTCAGCATGTTGTGAGTTAATAAGTGCCTGCTCGCATTTATTTAAGCGAGCACGGCGTGTTTGGTGCATGATCAGAAATAACTCGCAGCACAAAAACAACACTGAGTAAATTTGTGCAATGCAAATAACATGCGTGCGAGTGTAAAAGAATGGCCGCTTTCGCCAAAGATTTAAACTGATCAGACCTTTTCTTCTCACAGCGACTATCAGGTCGTTCTTATGTTATTTTAGCGTAAACTCAGCCGTCCGCTGAGTTCCTCTAATTGGTAGCATTGTTGCTACCCTCATACCTAGGAACCATTACCCGTGAATCGTGATGTGTCGTGGGTTCGGATAGCACTGACGGCATGCGTTTTTTTTTTAAATTCTACTTTCTAATCAGTTATCTGTCAGCCATATGTTGGTTACATTACTGATTTCAAGTTGATCAACACCACAAATAAAAATAGAAACATTCCCCTATGCTTTGCATGGTTTCGGTGGCTATTGGCTTCCTTAATACGTATGTCATAACAAGCCCCTCAATTTCTTACTCTTCTTTGCGCAATAACTTAACGAGGGTCTCGGTTCTGGCAGTCTTGATGCCATAGGTAGCATAATAGGGTTCTCAAGCAGCTGCCGCTCTCACCGCTCGATGACGTTACACGTCCCACTCGCGGTAATACATGTAGGGCGTACTACGTACTCCGCTATGGACGATGGGGGCGCTGGTGAACACTCTCAAGGTTCGGTTACACTACACATAAATACCCACGAAATGAGAAGATTGGACAGCCGTAGCTCAGTTGATAGAGCACCGGACACGAAATTCGGAGGTCGTGGGTTCGGGTGGCACTAGCCGCACGTGTTGCTTTCTTTCCGCTACATTCTAATCATTTATCTCCTAGCCATATATTGATTGTGCTACTAATTTTCCATTGATAACGCCATAAATTAAAACAAATAAAACATTCCTTATGCCTTTGTGAATGTTGGCAAACTTAAAAGGCAACTCTGGCGTTTTTTGTACCCCCCAGGACTTCACTGAAACTTTCAGTGTAGGTTCATTGCAGTTTCCTGTTAATTTGTGCCAACTTTCGCAGCCGGACGACATCTTGATGGAGCGCAAATGAGTTCTAAAACTTTCAGTTTCGTGGCTTCAATCGGGGCGATTTTTACGGGCAAACTTTCGTTCGTGAAGTCACATGTTGGTACACTCATTGCTATTGTATCTGCATTTACTGAAGGATAAAACTTCGCGCTTGATTTTGGTAAGTTCAGAATGAGCCAAAATGTCGCTTATCGTCGTCAGTTTAGCCATTAAAGCACACACAATGAGTTCTGGGACAGCATCCGTGACGTCGCAGATTGGTATGCCGCGACATCACCGTTTGGATGAAACCCAATTTCTGTTTCGGTTCCCTAGTTCTTGCATTCTTAAAATAGTTCTACTCGGTATTTCTAAAAACGGTTTTCGCGCCGTAGAGAGGCGACTGTAAAGAGTACGAGGCGATTATCAACTCATAATGCTCAAAAACCCCCCGAGTTGTCCTTTAACACGTATGGCATAACTAGCCCCTCATTTCCTTTCCTCTGTTTGCTCAAAACCTAATGAAAGGGAGACAAAAACTAGAAACGGATAAAAAAAAGCAGCAGAACACTTCGGAAGTCAACGTGACATCAACGAGTGCTTTAGTATAAAACTTTTTTGGTTCCTGTCTCAACTCCCCATATTGCTCCACGTCAGCCAACGTTACGCACTTGCGAGGAATATCGAGCCTGGGATAGCTGCAGTCAGTAACACAAATTTTCTTTCTGATGTACGTAGATAAAGGTGCTACTTTTTTCCAGGCCTTGCGATGTGTCTGACGCCGAAAATTACTTTTAGTTTCACCCTGTCACTAACACAGCGAGCGGTGCCGTGGCTGTACGACTCCACAGTGCCCCAGCACTCTCGGCGAAAGCCCGTATGAGCAGTCGCGCGTGCAGTAACAATGTCGGGCTGAAATCTCGGTACGAGCTGTAGAGGAACGGAGACTTAGTCCCCTACAAATGAGACGGAGTGCGACGCGGGTGAAGCTAACAGGATGGTAACCAGGTGTCAAAACTACTTTACTTTCCTCGACGCATGGCTCCGCGCAGCCAGCCCCAGCGCATGTTGCGCTGCCGAGGCGTCGCAGCACTGATGACGGCGATAGCGCCGCTACTGAGTAATATAAATTTCCATTAGAGCTTGTCCGAGATTCGCAAAGAGTGCGCTGGATGTAATTAAGCTAATTGGCTTAAAGTGATATCAAACCAGAGGTCGCCTTTATACGAACGGCTTCAGCTGAAACGCCTGCCTTCGTTTGGTTTGTATGAAGCTGTAGACGTGTAAAACGGCGCCGCCCTTTCTTACAGCACTACACCTGTGCAAGGGTCGTTAGCCGGCATCACGATGCTGCGGTTCGCAGGTGCACAGCACCTGTGTGGTCACCTACACCGCGAAGTCGGCTCAACGTCCCTTGTGACAGCTAGCGCTGTCCAAAAAGTAAAATTATCAAGCGACCATCACAGATGCTGAGGCTTCCAGCACTAGTGATGCGCATTTAGAGGCGTTTATTTCCAAAAGAAATTCATGTTTGGTTAAAGGCGTAAGTTGTTGGGTTTATGTTCCGAAGCGACACATGGGCTTTGAGGGACGTCGCAGTGGAGCGCTCGGGATTACCTTAGACCTCCTAGGGACCATTAATGTGCGCCGAAATCGCACAGCACACGGGTGCCTTTAGCGTTTCGCCTCTATTAAAATCCGGCGGCCGCGGCCAGACTGATAGATACAGAGAGAGGGGAAAGGATGTATTAATGCGATAGCATTACAAGCCTCATAGGGCTTAAATATGTCGTCGATCATAAAATTCACCCATTGCCTGGAGGGAAGTGACGTCACTTCCGGTAACAGAATAAACAGCTTCTAATGCTATTGCACTGCCGACAGATAAGGTAATTAGGTGTCCCTGTTAATTTTTGTTTGCGCCTTACGATGGCTACAGTCAAATCATTCAGCAGAGCTATTCAACCCTGCCCGCTGAATCCTGTCGATCAAAGGTTCACTCGGGAGCAAGAAATGCTCTGGGAAACAAACCTCTTTCCCTAGCGTACAGCTGACGCTGAAATGTGCAGCACCTCTGACGGCCGTCTGAAATTTTTTTCTGGGAAACCTGCCAGATGACGGCTTCCAAAGGTTGGTGCGTTGAATACCGCAAGAATACAACGCGTAATACCCATGTACCATAAGTACACAAATGAGTACACCTAATGGCCTGAATTATGTTGATGTTTTTATCTGATGCTGCCTCAATGTGTAATTGCATTATGCCAACTGATTATCACAGGGCAAAGAACATGAAGATCCTCAGAAACCTTTAAAGCTGTGTTCATGCGCTAGAAGCAGCAACAGTTTGGTTGGTATGTAATTGTAGAATTATTTTGCTAAAAATATCTGGGTAGTGCAAGTTGGGACAACTCCTTGATTGTATTTTGGGCACAACGCATACGCCTGTTTGCACCCAGCCGGTCGCCTACCTCTGTCCAAGCGGCAAACACGAGAGGCGCGCCAATGGCTGATTTCACAGACTGCACCCCTTTCTCTGTGCACCGCGCGTGACTACAAAATGGCCAATGAACACATTCAACATTGAAATGTTCATTTAAATGAACAGTTCATCATCTGAAATGCTGACTTCAAAACAAGGAATTTAGCGGAGTAATCGTGTCTTGGTATGGGCTACTACTGTCACAGTAGTAATCGAAACGCTAAAAGAGTGAGGAAACAGGAAAACGCGTTCTGTGTTCTAGCGCTCGTGTTGTGTCCGTTGAATATTGTGCGCTATGGATCCTCATGTTCTGTGTGCGTTGTCTCTATTTAACATGCTGAGGTCTTTGTAGCTGACGTCATCAGAAAAGAGTTGCGTGGAAAAGCTCATCTACTTGCAAACAAATGGCATGCGTCTGTCTTCCGGTGAGTACCATTCCTTCCTGTAAACTATCCTTCGCCATGCATGCTTTATGCGCAATCCCTCTTCGATCCGTTAAAGCAGTCGCAAATTAGCAGTGATACCTGTACAGTTACGAAATTCGTATTTTTCGCAAGTAGGGCTAACAACACCCGCTCAGATGTACTACTGTGCATGTGGTGCCGATAGAAACTGTGAAGTGTGTTTAATGTGAGCCTTTGTGTAGATATAAGTTCTGGTTCTAGATCGAAATACGGGTTGGTTTGAAACCAAATATCCAAACTTATTTCGAAGTATTCCTCGTGAGAAAGGAAGCCAAAAACACTTAATGCTTCAAATGACTGATTATCTAGCTATGGCAGGAAATATCGCCTCGAACGAGTCCCTTCCCTCTTCAGAAACGAAACGACCGGGAAACTATTGGCGCCAAGCTAAACCCGCCAGAATAGCTTGATTGTTTCGGTACGTTAAGTACAAATGTTTACTGCCACCATGGATGATTAAATAATTTGTTTAGAGCAACTAGTCTTAATCGTATAGTTACTCAGGCGCAATGAAAGCATACTAAAGGCAAGTCCGAACAACATTTAGCGGTATACAGTATAACTGATTCTATCCCTATACAGTCTTTCGTTACTTGTTTATTCTTGGCGACTTCTACTTGGGGCAATCTCTGTATACGTCAATAAAGAGGAAGAAATTTCCAAAGCTTGTCAATACAATGACCCGCCTAAACGTTTCAGTTTCCTATCTTTTCTGTGAAATCCGGAAACGTTTGCGCGCATTAGCGGCCTGTGTACCGATAGATAGATGTAGAGTAGTGAGGCTCGAGCGATGTATACACAGTGCCCGACACACAGTATCAAACTACTTACTGAGTAATGAATTCAGGACATCTAAGTCAATACAGAAATTCTAGGTAATACGGAAATCGATGCCGTGTATCAAGTACGCCGATATGGCCTCTGTTTCTTTTCATTTCGTGAACACAAAACTTGCCGCTTGCTTTGGCAGTGTCGGCTAGAGTTCCCGCGTCACAGAAACGCGAAAGAAAATTTCTGTTCCTAATTTCGGCAACTGCAGCGCGCACTGCAAGATGCATTGCAAAATTCAACTTCAGTGAGGAAAAAAGTGTAGTGTGATAAAATCAAGGACTTGGCCATCTCCTTTAACCTTTTCGTATAAAACAAACAAAGGATTCATTCAGGGTTCCAAGGTACGCCCGATGGAAGCAGCACAAGGCAAATAGCACCAAAAGAACAATGTTCAGTGCCAGGAATCTCGAGGCAATATATTGTGCGTCCGAGAATTCGCAGCTCTTTGGTTGCGTTGTAATATGTTGTTTTGAGCTCGTTGTGTTGTCAGCCAGGCCACAACGACGTTACGATTTTGAAATCTACTGCATACGCACCCTTGTTCGCAATCGTGGACGCCTCTGCAATGCTTACTTGTTGAGGAGTAGGATGTGAGAGGGGAAGTTATAGACGACCTTCCCAAAAGGGAGCGGTACCTCCGTTTTTAGTACGCTATATTTGAAGCCGATCGTTCCTTCGAGACGCCGCTTGCATACGACGGTTGTTGTATAATGCGTTCGTTCATAGAGAAAAAATCTCGCCACAATTTTTACTTCGCTTTTAACTGTCGGTGAAGGCGCCTCTGAAGGAAAGGCTGTCTTAAGGCTCAGAACGCTTGTGATACTAAAACGGCTGTATGTATGTATGTATGTATGTATGTATGTATGTATGTATGTATGTATGTATGTATGTATGTATGTATGTATGTATGTATGTATGTATGTATGTATGTATGTATGTATGTATGTATGTATGTACAGTCTTTGTCAAAAGTAACCAGGCTGCATGGTTTTGCTTCTCAGTTGTATATTTAAACTATTATGCCAGCCCTAAAGCTCTAAATCTGTGTATGGTAAGGAGAACCCCTCTCCTCACCTTCAAATAACTTTTCGACCTTAGGGAAAGCCGTAAAGGCTCTACTATACAAATGAGAAGCAAACCATGCAGTCTGGTTACTTTTGACAAAGACTACGTACGTACGTGCATACATGTATGCATGTATGTACGTACAGTCTTTGTCAAAAGTAACCAGGCTGCATGGTTTTGCTTCTCAGTTGTATATTTAAACTATTATGCCAGCCCTAAAGCTCTAAATCTGTGTATGGTAAGGAGAACCCCTCTCCTCACCTTCAAATAACTTTTCGACCTTAGGGAAAGCCGTAAAGGCTCTACTATACAAATGAGAAGCAAACCATGCAGTCTGGTTACTTTTGACAAAGACTACGTACGTACGTGCATACATGTATGCATGTATGTACGTACAGTCTTTGTCAAAAGTAACCAGGCTGCATGGTTTACTTTTAGCTCATGCAGTGGAGCGCTTAAAGCTTCTCTGAAGCTGAATTGGTCGTTAAAGTTAAGGACTGGGGGTCTTCTTACCTTCCAGCACCTTTTGATATTTAGGAAAGTCACGAGGGCTCCACTATACAAGCTAGAAGCAAACCATGGAGCCTGGTTACTTTTGACAGACTGTACGTGCATACATACATACATACATACATACATACATACATACATACATACACATGCATGCATACATACATACATACATACATACATACATACATACATACATACATACATACATACATACATACATACATACATACATACATACATACATACATACATACATACATACATACATACATACATACATACATACATACATACATACATACATACGTGCATACATACGTGCATACATACATACATACGTGCATACATACATACATACATACATACATACATACATACATACATACATACATACATACATACATACATACATACATACATACATACATACATACATACAGAGTTGGTAAAAACTTTCCAGGCCACAGCACCTGCTTTTCATCGGCATATCCCTGGCACCTAAGTTGCCGATAAAGCTATCAAGGTTCTCAGTGGTTAGAACGATATTTCTTGCGCCCTCCACAGAGTTTGAAGCGATAGCTTCACTCTGCTAGGTAAAGCCGAGTATTGCAGTGTGTGCAGCATGACCTTCAGGAGAGCTGCGGGGGCTCTGGTCTGACGTCACAGCAGGCCCTGGCAGGTGAGGCCCAGAGAGCAGCCTAGGAGGCAGGTGGGCCGCCTAGGTCACGTGACCTTCCGGCATCACAACCTGCCCACCGAGGCAGGTAGCACTTAAATTAATGAGTGGCCGCTTGGGAAGAGCAACCTGGTTCGCATAAAGCCCACTGCTGGAAGCACCTGCCTTTCAGGGCAGTGGCGCATCGCTTAACCGGTGCACCACTGCGCCAGGAGGGGTATGAGGACTCCCAGGAATCTGTCAATGTAAAGTGGAGAATGACTTTCTGCATACATGGAAATGAACCCATTACGCTATCGCGTCATACCTCATACCCTAAAGGCGGAGCTTAAGTGTTCCCTCTTTCGAGCTTCGGGGTGTCGTAACTTCGTGACTATACTCCTCGGAAGAAGACTGTGTAGCCTGGAAATTTTTGACCGACCTTCTACATACGTTCGTCCGTCCATCCATTCTTTTTTGTTAGCCGAGATGTGCAGCGGAGCCTTTATGACACCCCTTGAGCTCTAAACCTGTGTAAAGTAACAAAAAACCTTGACCTCAGTTTCTGAGACCTTATAGGCTTTAAGGGTACCAAAGGGCTCCCTTATACGGCTGAGAAGCAAACCGCTTTGCCTGGGTATACTTGTGACGACACTGCACGTCTATGTGTACCTGAGCGAGAATTAAACCAGTGTTGATCTGCGTCGTGTCGTCTCATATTTCAAAGCTTCTTTTGGCACTGCTCACTAAGGCGTCTCACAAAGCCCGGGTGTAACTCTGAGACTCAATACCAACAAAAATTTTGGCAGTTAATAGCTCAAGATTTTAAGAAAGAAAGAAAGGTCCTAGTTGATACACTGTCACTTTCGTTCTCTACATTCTGTAAGGTGGAGTCTTTTTAGTACGCAAGCCCTTCTGTAGCAGCATTCTTGCCGCAGCAGCCTTGCTCCACCCATTGACACTACGTCCGGGAAATATTTTAAAACGGCGGCTATGGAAATGTTCGCACGTCCTTTCAGGTGCGCGGAATCTCCAATGAGACGCGATGTCAGCTGTGTCGTCGTTTCCAGCGGCCGCCTCTTATCGTCGCCGCGTTCTCATCCTTTTATTTGCTTCGGTGAACGTACACAGCTATGGGCCGGTGTTCTAAGAGCGAAGTTATTCAGGCCTCTGGAGCATTTAAATGCATTAGTTCAGCAATTTAATGAACCCTCGACCTGGACTCATGAAATATTCACGACCACCATTCCGCGCGAATAGTCAGCATAACGCTACGCTGCTGCGTGCGAAGGCTTATTATTGGCTACTTCAACGAACCATGCATTTAGTACAGAGCGCTGCAACAAATTGGCGGCCCGAATTCACGTCTTCTCAGTGGCCTCATACAATGCTATGACAATGTCCCGCATATCCTCGAGTAAAAAGAGATAGGTCCCTGTTTATCGCAAAATTTCTACTTCAGGAGTAATATTTGGTGGTGGACGCCGCTATAGAAGCTTCTCTCGGTGCCTGTTGATAGACGACACGCAGACGTTGGGCATAACAGAAAACTGAAGAGCCTGTTATAACGGTATGCAGAAAACATGTACATTCAAACTGATAAACAAATCAACTCGCAGATACCACACCTCACAGAGCTCGCAACACGCACGTTACGGCTTTCGTGATGGAAATCTCATGTTGCTCACTTCTGTAAAAACAAAAATTCGCACTGCATCTTGTTTATGATGCTGCGCGTTTTTATTTTGAAGGTACAAACCTTTTAAACATTGGGTTTTGATCTAAAGAGGAGCTTTTCGCGGCATAGTAATATCAGTGTTGACGGACATAAAAAAAACGAACAGGCGGACCAGGCTACTAGTAAAGTGATTAACTGAATTCTATGAACTTTTTAACTAACACGCGCAGCCACCTGGCTGTACTTAGATTTGTACCCGGTCGTTAGTCAAAGCCACATCAGTTTTTAGAATTTTGAAGATGCGATTACCATCGGCGCAGGGGCTAAAAAAAATTTGGCTATTTCGACTATTTACGTGCACTGTACGTATTGCTCTACCGGCACGCTTCTCGAAAGCGCATGTATTTTGGCACAATGTAGCCAAAATTAGTTCAGCCACAGTGGCGAGGGTAGTCGCGTATTGAAACTTATAAAAACTGATGTTGCTATTACTAACGGCCGGCTACAAATCTCTAATTGCAATCAGCTGCCTATGCGTAATAGTTAAAAAGTTAGCTATTAAATTTAGTTAGTAACTTTACTAGTTAACATGACTCGCCTGTTTTTTGACGTCTCCCAACATTACTATTATTATTCCGCGAAAAGTTTCTGTTTACTTGAAAACCCCATTTTTTTTGTAAATTTTGGACCCTCCTCTGTTCGTAGGATTATTGTACGCGCTTTTGGTACTGCGCTCTGCGATATGGCTTTAGAGCAAACGGGCATTCTGCGCTTCGTTGGCAAGGGAGAATTAATATCATTTAATTTGCTTGTCCCGGAATATTTAAGCGATTTAAGCCTTGCAAAAGATGCGGATATATTCAAAACTTTGTGATTACCATATTTCAGCGCTATTTTGACAGAGTCCGCTGTTTTGAAACACTTCTGGAATGATAGTTATAAGCATCTTTATATTCCTAATCGCAACCTTCGCTCGAAAAACCTTTATTGCATATCACGGCGCTCTGCAAAATATGGAAAAGGAATCCGCGATTATTATGTCCAAGCACTATTTAACTAACTTCCGCCGAGCATATATTCTGCAACTACCAGGTATAAGCTCAAGGAGGCTTTGATGAGGTCAGTATTTCGAACATTAACATATACAACTTTGAATAACTTGTTTTTCCGCAGTGCCATATTTTGCCTGCTGCCTGCCAGGCGTTGGCAGTCAAACCCACTGAGGCTTTGGCCAGGCTGTTTTGTAAATGTGACCCAATCTGTGCAATGATGACTGTTATTGTAAAAGATTTGTACCGAACCGCGAGAAATAAGGATTAGGCGAAATGCCACCCACAGTTGTGTTCAGACTGAATGACTGCTTCTCATCGGTGCCTCAGGCTATCAGACATGAGCGGTCCCGTTATCAGACTCCAGGGAACGTCACAGCTGACAGCCTACTTAGCGCTACTTGATAAGGTAGGCTTCGAGCACATACTACGGCCCTCTCAGAATAGGCGCATTGTTGGTGTAGATGGAATAACTTCAGATGATATCTGGAGTAACCTGCAGGTTTTTACGGAGCCAGTTCCTTTCATTTTGAGCGCTATTTTAGATTCAGGCCGGATACATGACGGTATGAAGCAAGCACGCGTCTGCCCCCTACTTAAAGCGGGCTTCCGTCGAAAGCCTAAAATTACCGCCCGATATCTGTACTGCCTATATTATACTGGAAAAATGGTAGGGATTTAACGCGGTTAAACCGAGCAGACGTGCGAAAGCATGTGTTTAGTTTGAGTGGCTCATGGTTTTGATTTGCTGGGTCGTCGGCACGTCTGGCGACGATATTAGACTCGATATTAGATCTAGGTTAAGCTGATCTGATCTTTTCACACCGCAGATGGAAGTTGATGAAGACGACGTTGTGCACTGCGATTATGCTGAGCTGGGCGTGTCGGCGAGGATGCACAGCACGAAGGTGTAATGCTAGTTTATTACGAGGCAGGATCAACTTAAGAAGGACGTTATAATCACACCCTACAGTATCAGTTTTTTGCCTGTTAATAAAAACTTGTGCCATGTGATCTATTTATGTTGATGGGGCTGTTTAATCTCCGGAAGCGCCGTATGATGAATCGCCACACCAAATCACTGCAGTCTTCGCAATGTTTGTTCCGTGAGCAGTGCGCTTTGGTGCGGGAAGTATATGCTGCCCTTGAAGAGCCGCCTAGCTGGCTTCCCTATCTAGATGCATGTATGTGCCGAAGATGGCGTTGTGCAATGCGATTATGTCGAGCTGGGCGACTTGGAGAGGATGCACAGCACGAAGGCGTATTGCAGTGTAACACGAGGCGTGATCGACTTAAGAAGGACATTGAAATCAAATCCTACAGTATCCGTTTTTTGCCTGTCGAGAAAAACTGTTGTGCCTTGTGATCTATTTATGTTAATGGGGCTGTTTAATATCTGGAAGAGCCGTGTGATGGATCGTCACACCAAATCACCGAGGTCGTCGAAATCTTTGTTGTGTGAGCAGGAAGAGCCGCTTAGCTGGCTCCCCTATCTAGATGCATGTGGGTGCCTTCCAGACTTTTGATGTTTGGAAAGGTGGTTACGAGTGGGGGCTGGTGGGCTCGTGTTACACAGCCGGGTGCTTTGTTGCATAAGCATACTCAGATTTTTCTTTTCGGCACGATTTTCATGCAATCAAGAAAAAAAACGGCGGTGAGAGCCTAGTGCTCTCGACCAGCGGCCAGCGAAGCTCATCAGTTCGCCGCACCGCGGGTTCAAATCCCAGTCCCGGATATTTCATTTATTTTTATTTATTTATTTCCCACACAAGAAATTTAACGTGACGTCGCTATTCTTAGGCAAAGGCTCAAGACTGTAAGATCGATTCATGGTCTTGATTGGTGAGCGTATGAGTGCTTTCACACAAGACATGTTTTCGACGTAATGTACAGTCTCGTAGAAAACCATAGCTTGCTTGCACCCTCTCAATACGGATTCACAGCAGGCAGTGGCGCTCACGTGCTTTTCAAAAGCCTGTCACATTTTTGCATGAAACTTTTGAGCAGAACCAAATCGCATATGCTCTTGGATTTAGCCAAGGCGTTTGATTCTGTTAGTAGGGATGTACTGTGCAGCAAATTGTATAGCTCTGTACCCTGGTCACTTTTATGATTTTTTCATAATTATTTGTCACGGCGGTCGCAGATAGTCTTTTTGGGGAATATAGAAGCGTCTTGAAGTTCACTCTGGCAGATGTACCCCAAGAATCAGTGCTGTCACCATTACTAGTCAATGTTAATATTAACGATTTTAGCTGGGTTATCCGGTACAGTAATATTTATCAATAAGCAGATGATACGTTTATAATTGCTAGGCACATAAATTAGGATAAAGATGTATCTCTGCTGCAGCACAATATTACAGAATCCAAGGCCTGGTTCCAAGACAACCGAATATAATCAAATCCATCCAAGACACGACTGGTATGTTTTCATGATCCGCTTGCAAATATCAGTACAAAAACACCTGTCTATCTTTATTCCCTCAAATTCTCGTCCTGCGCATGCCCTCCTGTTCAGTACACTGATTCCGTAAAATATCCGGGAGTCTACTTCGATTCAGACTTGGCGTGGAACACAACACATGTCTTTTATACGTACACGACTTCGCCAAACTGCTTGTATAATGTACCATTTGCGATCGCTTGTTCCACTACGAGTAAAAAAATGATCCTGCATTAGCTGTTCATTGTTTTGGAAAGAAAAAAATTAATGGGATACTCAAGAACCTTCCTAAATATATTGCCTATAATATCAAACTCCCTGCGTCTAGGACAATGTTGTTTAAATGCTTGAAACTTTCGGACTTTGGCACTCTATTTCTTTCCTTTATTGTTCCCAAATACTTTTGGAATACTGACTCTTGTCAGCGGCACAGCGTCAGTAGAGAATTACGTACCAATACTGGTTTTGTAATACCTTCAATAAGAACACGTTACGGGAAAATCTAAGAAAGAAAGTACTACATTCCCTGGGCTTTAAAAACCTTCCTAAAACAGTACTAGAACAAAGACCCGGAGTAAAAAGAACTTTAACTGAACTTCAAAAATAATTGAAACGTAGTGTTTTAATTGAGTGTTCTATGATGTTTTGGAGCATCCGATGCAATTACTTTCCACGCGGAGTATGTGCCAACAGAATTGATCAATGCGGTCAATGTTTCCTTTACTGTGTCTCACTGTTTATGTTAATTCTGTTGAAAGAGTGTTAACATACATTAATCGCTTATATGTTTAATATACTTATAAAATACTATTTTGAGCTTTCAGTGTTTCTTCTAACAGTATCTTACAACCTTCTATTGTACTGAGCAAGTACTTAGATGCCATTGTTTTTGAATTCAGAATCTACCCGCTGCTGGGCTTTGCCACAGACCATGTAGTGGCTTCGGCAGGCCCGGCAAGATGTCATATGCATTCGATGAGGACTAAGAAAGATATATATTATAATTGCTATTATCATTTTTATTGTTTCTAGTGTATTGACTTCTTGTTATCCCGCTGTTATAATTACTGAAACCTGGCTGTCTAGCGAAATTAACTTTCTCATACATCTCATACTCATGTCTCTCTCATACATCTCATAGACATATCTCTCTGGCTTCTTTCCTAGTAATTAATCTGTTTTTCGAAGTGACCTCCCTGAAACAGGACCTAAACAAAAAGGAGGGGGTCCGACCTGGAAACCGTCGAAGAATATGCCTGGTTAGAGCTCACTTTAACTCGACGAGAAAAACTTTTATTGTCAGCTTTCTACATTCTTCCTAATCTGCCACCTCCTACCTACGATGATGTACTCCACTCGCTAGAACATGTTATCACTTTTAAAGGCAAGCACATAGTCATTTTCGGAGATTTTAATACTCCAGATATTAACTGGAGCACCTGAACATATTCTCACTAAAATCATTATGTAGTAAGTGCAATATGCTATTAGATTTCATAGCTTTTACCTCTTTGCAGCAACACAGTTTAATTGAAAACTGTAGCGGTAATGTTCTTGATATTTGTTTATCTAATTTTGAAAGTGTTCCGAGTCTCGAGTTCCGACATATCACTGCCTCGCTGTGCTAAATTTCATCGTCCACTTATAATAACGACTGCAGTCTCTGCCCCACGTTCTACTGATTCAAATCGCGCGGAGAAATCCCCCCGTTTCGCGTATGCACGTGGCGACTATGTTGGTCTCTTCAACTTCCTCTTTTCTGCCCACTGGTCCGTTTTAAACGAAATCGGTGATGTCGACGAACAAGTCAGTTGCTTCACTGAAATAGCTCTTAATGGTATGCGCCAGTTCATACCACTGCATACTGCTATTCGCAGCAAGTTTCCGTTCTTGTTTCCCAGAGAACTAAGACCAGCACTAAAACTTAAGGAGTGGGCCAACTTAAAGCGAAATGCCCTGGGCTTGATACATGGGCAGATGATGACTCTCACGGGAATGAAATTCGGGATGTCGCTGACAGTTTTGCCCAAAGCTTTTCCTCTGTGTACAAGCCTCCACGTTGCGATTCCGTATGCCTTCCAATTGGCACACTAAATTCCGTTCTCTGTGAGGAGAAGTTGATAAGTGAGAGTCTTAAGCGTTCGAGACCATCTTTGTCCCCTGGTCCTAATAGACGATATGCGAAATGCGCAGCGCCATCTCTTGGCGCTCCGAGAACTAAGTCCTCCATGTTGGCACGGTACAGAAAACGAAACCGCTGCCCAGCGTTGGGTTAAAACGGCTGCGCTTCGTTTGAAAAGTAAAATGCCGATGCAGTGTTGCGCTACCCTCTCCACTGTGAAAAGACACTGCGATGCGTGCCAGAACTAGGTGCGTTCAAGCTTTTCACTTTTCTATTTTTTTACTCCGTCCCAACGTTTTAGTAACACAAAACGCCATGCGAGGTACCATGTGTCAGCACGCGGATCAGTGCGCAGCTTTCGCTTTCTGCGCTGATTTTTGACAAATCTCTCGAGGTGATTTGCGTTTAAATTAAGATAAGGACCACAGCCTTTGTTGTCTCTGATCAAAATTAGAAGCCGATTTCGTGTATTTATCAAATCTCCGGTCGGGTGTGAATATATATAGACGCATACTTGAACAACGTAATAGAAAAGGTAAATTTTTTTGAGCGGGCCAATCGCTTGTGCCGTGGCGAAATAAGTTCACTCGAAGCCTCCATATGCCGATTACTGCTTAGTTTGCTACGTGTTCAGTTAAGTTTTTCCCGTGTTCAATTAGTTTTAGAAGGGCGAGCAAACTCTCTGGACCATATACGAATATGTTATGCGCGTTAAGGAGTCTTTGTGAAGCAATACACCCTACGTATAAAAACTGAGGTGCGAATGGTTTATTTCTTGAGGATTCCTATACCTTCGATATCTGCGGCGACGAAAATCTAAAAAAAAAGAAGCGAATAATATAGCTACTTTATTATGAAGGAGGGACGCATGTCTAAGCTAGAAAGTACGTGCAACAGTGTTCTGAAAACGCTTCAGGCCATCAGATTTTATTATCGTTGTGGCAAGCTCCAACAGCTTGCTTCGCAACAAAGCCATTTGTCCAAGTTTGGGAGTAAGCTAATTAAGTTTCGGAAGCAACCGAACATGCTAATTTCGCCCCTGCACACACAGCTTGACCAGCGCATCGAGTCCGTGCATGCACCTACAGCTGTAACATCTTTCTCTAATCAAGCCGCCGCGGTGCCTCGAGCTTATCTGAAAAAAAAAAAAGCTGCGTCTTTGCTTACAATATTTTGAATTATATGTGCATGCCTACTTTCCTCTTGTTAATGTCGACTGACTGCGTCTTAACCCTTTGTTGCATGCTGTCCACTGTAGTGGACAAATTTCTGCGATTTTTAGAGCAAGTTCAGAGCACGCCAGGTGCTCCTGTGCATGCTGGTCACTACATTGGACAAAAAAGGTACGTTTTCGATGCGCTAGATGGCGCTACCATACTGCGGCTGCCTCGGAATTTTGCTACGAAGATGGCTGCCCCCTGCTCGAGTGGGTATGTGACGTTTGTCTTCACTTTTTGGCTTACCATTCGCACATTTGCCTAATTTGCGATGTATAATTATGCGGAAACAAGAAAAGAGATACTGTTAGTTACGCGCCATTGATATTACGACTGATTAAAACAGAGGTCGGTTTTCCGAACAAGTTCTTTCAAATGTCCACTGTGGTGGACACCATGCATTGCGGGAAAACGACATGCCCATGTGAGGCTTTTCGTAAGGGTTTACTGCTGCTGCTCAGATTTGAGTGCATTATTTATTGTGTTCTATATAGCTTTTAACGCAGCTTTACTTTGTTCTCATTAGGAGGATTCCGGCTCCAAAGAAGAAATTAACCGATGCGGAAATCGATAAACTATTGGATGTCCCGTTGCCACGGGACCAGGTGAATGCGCTACTTGGGGAAGACTTGCCATCTGGTAGTGACGATGATCGCCTTGACAGTGAAGATGATGGTCAGAACGAAGTAAAAGTGTACAGATGGAGTGATATAACCGATAGCAGTGCGAGTGAGGAGGAAGACGTTCACACTGACAGCGATGCTGAAGGCGAGGGCGCACCAAAACAGCGTCGCATTCAGAAGGAAAAGCCGAAGGTATGGCGTTTGGATAAGAAAGATATTCCTCATTGCACCAAAGTGCACAACGAGCTGAAGCCTAAGGCTGCAGCTGCTCAAGGCAAAACTCCACTGAAAATGTTCAAGCTCATGTATGGTGAGGATCTCATTGAGCTGCTAACATTTGAATCTAACAGGCACAGAATATCTAATCGTCCAAAAATGAAGGTGATAACAAAGAATGAAATGGAGGTTTTTTTGGGCATATGCATGTACATGTCAATAGTCGACATCTCCTTTAGGCGTTCGTACTGGTACTCAAACACTAGGCAGGACATGGTTGCTGACGCAATGACGGTGAACAGATGGGAGGAAATATTATCAGTTCTTCACCTCAACGATGCTGCTTTAGAAAAGAAGAGTTCTTAGGAAGGCTTCGATCGCCTCCAGAAAGTTCGTCCAATGAGCGACCAACTGAGCGCGTTGTCCTGTCTACCTTTCTTGTGTGTGTCGTATTTTGCGCTAGCTTTTGTACGAAGAAAAATGCACCAACTAGCCCAGCAACAAGTGTTACTTGAGTATCTTCATTCAAGAATTTGGCTGAACCAGAGTCTTGCCAGGCAATAGATGAGCAGATCATCCCCTTCAAAGGAAGGCACTCGCTAAAGGTGTACATAGCAAACAAGCCAAAAAATGGGGATACAAAGTCTGGGTAAGGGCCGGTCAGTCCGGGTATGTTCACGAAATAGAGTTTCACGGAGACAACCTGAAGTCCGACCCGGCTGCAAGCGGAAGACAACATACCTCTGCGGGAAGTGCAAAGTGTTCTTGTGCATTGACGGCAAAAGTGACTGTTTTTTTATTGCATAATGAAGACTAAAGTGCCGTTTTGTTATTGGAATAACTTTGCCTGGCAGTAAAGGCAAACATAAACATTTTTACTTTCCCCTACGGGAGCTGGTATTCATGTTGTCCACTGTAGTGAACATTCTGTATCTTCCAAAATAAACATTTGAAAGAGATGAAAAAAATTTTCCCGTTTTTTCTGATGCAGGAAGACACGAAACAAGAAAAAAATCACAGTTCGCGCACGTAATTATTCCGCATGCAACAAAGGGTTAAGCAGGACGCGGTTTCAACGAATTGTGGCGAAAATCAACCGACGCCGGGCTCTGAAACGGTGACGTTGAAAACCGCGGATGCGCATTGCACATTACAGTAAAGGAATCGAATTACGCAGCTGGTCGAGGGTCTTGTGATTATACTGCAATGCACGAAGCTCCTGGCGTCGGCGCGAACGAAAGTTCGCACTGTCACAGAAGTTTGTCAACACACGTGCGCACTCACCGCAAAATAGCCGCTCGCTACCCTACCAGATGAATTCGCGTCCACCTGGGAATAAAATAGCCATGATAATGCTTGATGCTTGAACTGGTGCTTTAATGCGAGCATTAAAACGACAACAGCACACGGTCACGGTTCGACTTTCCAACCCACTTTCGAGTGCGGATTATTGCGATCATCAGCGCCAGACTTCAAGCGAAGCTGAGGATGCGGTAGGAGTAAGCTGGCGCTTATTGAAAGCACCTACATTTGGTCGAAGATCAGCTGTGAAAACAACGCAGCAGCTGAAGCTTACCTGTTGAAATTCCACTCGCAAGAAGAAAGTACGCATAGCAAACGATGCACCAGCTCGACGAGCTCGACCGCGCCAAGATGGAAACCGGAAGTTGTGGGCGCGGTGTTGCCAGACCGCCAAGCAATTTCGCATATCGTCTATTGCATTCCAGCTCCCATAATAAAAGCCTTCAGTAATATCTTCGTGCCCGTTTTAACCACGATAGGTAATAACTGTTTGAAAAATTCTGCCTTCTCGCGCGTGTGGAAAACGGCACGTGTTTTTCTTATTTTTAAATCAGAAAAAAAAAACAGATGCTTCGAACTCAGTGCAACCTCTAAGGTTTTTTTAATTAGCTTTGAACAAAGTCATTTCCTTCCACCTCTAACATGTCATCATACCTAAACAGCATGGCTTCATAACGGGTCGTTCTACTACAACTAACCTTGCAATGTTCATGACGTATGCCTCAGCTAATGTCTTTCAGAGAGGTCAGGTTGACACTTCATATACTGTAGCAACGGAATGATCCGATCGGCGTTATTAATCACTCGCCACCACACACATTCTTTTTCTGTAACACAACAACCACAGTTTATTTCATGGAGGAGAAAGGGCGGCACACTACATCACCGACCACAGCAAGTCAACCGCACAACACAACACACAGAACTCCGTTCCCGTCCCCACCACGACTGTCCCGACCCTTTTCCCAGAAAGGGCATGCAATCTCCTCCGAGGTCGTCGTGCGGGAAGGTCCGGTGCGTCCGGCGCCCACTGGTCCCAAGGTAAAGGGGTAATGCCCTGTGCGGCTACCAACGCCTGTTTCAGCATATACTGCGATTTGAGCAAAGCTTTCGACGTCGTTACTCACTCATTATTTCTGGAAAAGCTTCTCCTCTCTTACATAGAGGTTTGAACTTTAGCCCTCTTACGCAGCTTATCTTCTTGATCGGTCCTGCTTCGTCAGTATCGATGGACAGACCTCATTAGTTTACACTGCAACCAGTGTCGCTCCTCAGGGCTTTTCTTCTTTTCCCTGTTTTTTTTTTTTTTAATGGCGTTCCCTCCATGAGCCCGAACTCCTCGTTTCTCCTTTCTGCTGATGATATAGAAATATTCAAGGTAATAGAATCTTTTTCAAGATTGCACGTAATTGCAATCGGACATATCTGTCTTCTTTAATTGGCGCTCGAAGAAAGAGCTTACTCTCAATGCTTCCAAAACCAAGGTTGTTTCACTTACGCGTAAGACGCACAACCTTCTCCGCTGTTATTCTGGGAATTGTATGCCGTTGTCCATAGTTGATTACATTAATCACCTCGGTGCACTTTTCGACCGTATTCTCAGCATCTCCTGTCATACTAAACGCACTTCTCTACTGGCTATGCGCACAGTGGGTTTTATCTGCAGACTTTCGAGAGGGTTCCGAGCTCCACTTCCTTTCTTAAAGCTCTACTTGTCCATATGCTTGCCGCTTTTGGAGTATGCGTCTGTTGTTTAGAATGGCACTTGCAAGCTGAACTGCGACAAAATCGACAGAGTTCAGCTAAAGTTTTTACGCATATTTCATTCTCTGTTTTCTTGCACAAATTACAGCCCTCGTTCCAGACGAAGTAACTCACCGCAGCTCCCTTCTCTTAACTGCCGTCGTCTGAGGGCAGATATAATTTTCTTGTATAAACTTCATGGTCACATTCTATGCCCTCATCCCCTGAAGTGTATCCTTTTGCGTATACTACGAAAGAGCATAAGGGAATTCAGACCATTCCAAGTTTCTGCGTTTCTGTTGTTTAATTCTCTTTGTCCTGATCTTGATATATTTGCCAACTCTCTTTTTCCTCAAATATATTATGATGTCCTTAGCGTTTCATTTTGAGCCGTCCTTTTTTCATATATAACTTCCCCTTTAAACATATTCTTTTTACTTCACCTGTGCATTTCCGCCTGTCTAATTTTTGTTCTCCTTATTCTTCGCCAGTACTGCTGGTTTTCATTATATTTTTATTTTAAAACCTTGTACTCGCGTCTTATTGGCTGTACCGCCTTAGAATTGTGTTTCTTTATTGTATTTATTTCTAACTTGCATTTTAGAGATTTTACATTCGTTCATACTTGGATTGGTTTATTCCTGATTGTATTTTGCTGTATTTATTAAGCCCTTATAGTCAAAAGTCGTTCTTTGTTTTGATTCCATTTGTTTGTTTGTTTTTATTATTCATGGGCCTGTTGGCCTGTTTCTGTTCGCTGACACGCCTTAATCTGAAGCAGAGGCCTAATTGATACGTCTTTTTTCTATCGCCTTGACTGCCACAATACTTCACTTGTTTTTTTTTCCTTTGTGGGGAAATGCAGGCAGATTTCTGTGCGCGTGCGTGTGTGGTATGCCACCACCAAGACCGAAAACAAAGATTTGATTGATTGATTGATTGATTGATTGATTGATTGATTGATTGATTGATTGATTGATTGATTGATTGACGATCGTCGATTGATTGATTGATTGATTGATTGATTGATTGATTGATTGATTGATTGATTGATTGATTGATTGATTGATTGATTGATTGATTGATTGATTGATTGATTGATTGATTGATTGATTGATATACAAAGCTGGGGATGGCCTAGCTCGCCGCACGAACCCTCACCGAAAACCTAATCGGACGCGGATGGTGTTGCTTCTGCAACCGTGCCGTGGTTGTTAGTCGCGCTGCACAAACCCCAGCCTTCTGCGCGCAAGGCTTCGTCTCCATAGCCGCGACATTCGACAGGAAAGCGCCAGGAGGGAGCGGTCGTGTCGATGCACGGTTATAGCCATATCGTCTTCAAGTCCCTCCTCCGGGCTCCCCCACAACCGTACCCGGTGTTTGTAAACACTCTGGGTGGCATCGGGCGTACCCCCGGGGAACAAACTCAGCACTGCCTGACCAACGCAGGGTCCTTATTGGTTGGAGCAGGCGGACACACTCTACCCGAATCGATCGCGACTACTTAGCAAGACACGCACTAAAACAATTTCTGCTTTTCTCCCGCAATGTACCGTATTTTCGCGAATATAGTCTGCAGCCGGTGTATAGACCTCCTTCACACCGCGACGTCACGAAGATGCGGTGGCGCTAGTGTCAGTAGCGACTTTCGCTCGGTAGGCAAAACAGGTTCCGCCTGCCCGTGCCTACCGCAGCTGCCGCAGCTACCGGCGGCTGCATATCGTGGCTGCGCACTGCAGAAGCAGCATGTACTGACCAGCTGCGTCACTGTTGGATCCACGTAGTATCATAAAACAGAAAATTAGATCAGCCTTAATAGGTTTCTCGCAAATAAATACCGCATTAGGAAGTGGGCCGCGATAGTAAAAGCGCGAAGTCTGGGTGTCGACCGGCGCTGCCAGTCAACGTACTTCATAGCAGGGAATTTGCTGCGCTTATTCACCTGAACAACAGCATGGTACGCTTAAAACTGCGCAAGAAAAAAAAAAGCGTGCATGTAGCTGCGCACGTATTTATCATCTTGAGCTGGTGTAAACGGGCGCCGGCAGGGTCAGCCACCACCAAGGAGTGCGTTATTTTGTTGATAGCACAGCATGTTTTAACGTGTGTAGAAGTTATACAAATCTATAATGACGCATTTTAGGGCATTTAATATGTACGTCAAACTATTTCTTAACATGACCGACATAATTATTTTATTCTAGCAGAAAGAAGTCTGGTAAGTTGTGACAATCCTTCGCGGTCACGTTGGCATGCTTCGAACAGCGTACTTTAAGTGTGCTAAAAGCCACATGCTTTTCATTGCATCCTGGATGCGCCATAAGCTGCTTCATGAAGTATTACAAGATCGCGAAGCCTGTTTGGAAAGAAGCAACCGCAGGTGAGCTACCAACAGAGGCACGTAGCGAGATTGACAGCGGATGAGACATTCAGAAGTGTTTTCTTTATTGATGCATGAGATATGTAGTCAAATTTGGTGCAAATATGAAACTGCTCTGCTAATTTCAGTACGGCATTTTATTTTCAGCTATACCCGGTACAGTTCTTGGGTAATTATAATTAACACCCTCGTCAAGTCACCCCGGGTCTTGAATAATTAAGCAGAAAGTGCGGACATTTGTTATGCCAGAATGTTCCCAAAGCCCTATTCTCTGTGATGGCGGTATTACTTTTATTTTTAGATTCTCAATACTTATGCAAGCATAGTCACATGAAAACTTTTCTTATAAAAGTAACTAATATACTACTGCTCCTGTAGGAAAAAAAAAACGAGATTTATTGCACTCCTCAACGTCTCTGGAATCGTCCGCGACCAATAGAGTCATTCTATTTTCATTCGTTACAAATTACGAAGGGGTGTGTGATGCCAATCGCAGAAAATGTGGTGGATCACAAAACCAACCTTTAAGTTTATGGCCTCTGAATTCGCTTTCGCTTTGGTCAAAGAAATGCGGCACTGAAATCAACGAAACCTCTGATCCCTCTTCTTCGTAGTGATGCTACCACTGTGGTGCTCCATCGTCGGAAACCGATAGAGCTCACGACGTGCCAGGACCATCAGAAAACCACTTACCTCACAATTTTTGACGACCACAGATATAAAAACCGTAACTTTATGAATTTCTCACTGAATATTTTGCTGTAATTTTTCGTCACTAAACAGAAGACCCAGGGATAGGAAAGAATATAATTTCAGGAATCCAAACTTTTCACCAAATCGATCAGTCTAAGAAGGAGAGAAGTCGGCCTGGCTGGCGCCTAGAAACAGCGGTTACGCGAGACAGATGAGATCGGTACACGATCGGCGCGCTGTCCCCACTTTTTGCACTGCGCGACACGTGTCAACAGGCGGTGAGCGCACGTCTGAGCGCACGTCGGCTCTGTCGAAAAAAAACGCCAGTGTTACCCTCACCACTGCCCCGAGGTAAAATCATTCTGGCTAGCGCAGAGTGTCAAAAACTTATTATTTTATTCAATCCCTAGGGTAGAAACCAACGGCCGAAAAGCTTTCTAGCCATAATACAATACACACTGTGGCTAAATACGCCGTACATGGCCAACGCGAGCCCGTGTACTTCGAGGAATACTTAGTTGAAAGCATCAACCCCTGCTATGATTCTCAGAAACTCAAAACGCGCATACAAGCCTTGAAAACCGGCGCCTGCACCACCGGAACTCGACGCCACTCCCTGGTCTCTTGCCTACCGCGAGCCCGCTAGCGACTGCAGCGCCACCTCGCTTGTTTGCAAACATGGAGGAGGTCTATAGTGCAGAAAGGAAAATTTCGCTCTAAAATAATTATTTGCTCAGACAGTCTGCACCCAGTGTGCATTCCACGGGGAGGAATTTCGGCTGAAGATAAGTGTTTTGCTGCGGGAAGGCTCATCGTTTTTTTGCAGCCATCGCAACCGTTCTTCAAGAAAATCTGCGACGCCTCTGGTGTTATTCAGCGAGGTTTTACGCGTGTGCTCACAAATCCAAGCACCGAAAAGCAGCCACTCTAAGTACCGCTGGTAGCATTTGCTTATGTAATGAACCAACTCGAATCACATCTATATCAGCCAGAATTTTAGATCATGTTTTGTGCTACATTAGCAATATATCTTCGGGAGTCTACAATGTGCCTATATCTGACCATTTACCTGTATTTGCATTCTTTCGCTTTGGAACCACTGGTGACAACCGTGAAAGGTCTCAACGAAAACCCAGAATCAACTACAACTTATTACGTAATGAACTCCTACGTGTGAAATACAGCTGTGACTTTAGCGATGGTGTTAATGCTGTATTTTCGAAGTTCATTACAAATTTAAGTGTTCTGATAACTCAGTGTAGTACGTATTGTAACCTCAGATATAGCGAGCCAATATGCCCCCAGATGACTAGAGTTATGCTTAATGCTATTAAAGAAAAAGATACGTGGTACAAAAAATGGAAGGCACAGAAAAAACAGCAGCTTCTATTTGCAAAAGTTTCGGGCTAGTCGGAACAAAGTGGTTGCTATGATAAAGAAAAGGAAACAAGACTATAACACTTCACTCATAGAAAAGACCCAAGGAAATACAAAAAAAAATGTGGGAAGTCGTTATTAAAGTAATAGGAAAACCAGTTCAGAAAACCGTAGCTCCTGATTTGGAAGGTGCCAGTGCAGTATAGATTTTTAACAGCTACTTTGTGAATATCAGAACTCAACTAGCTAGCCCTCTGGTCTTAGATAGGGGCATCCCATTTACTGATAAAGTAACATACAATTTTGAGCTTGATGCCACAGATTCTTTGGAGATCACCACCATAGTTTCTAGCTTGACCGATCGCAAAGCTCCAGGATCTGATGGCATAAGCGTAAAAGCTCTCAAAGACAGTGCTGACGTCCTGGCACCGATATTGGCGGAGTTGTTCAATTTCGCTATGCAACAGGGTGACTACCCAGATGCTTTAAAATTAGCAAAAGTTACCCCAGTTTACAAAGATGGAGATCATAACGACCCATGCAGCTATCGACCCATATCGGTGTTAAGCATTGTCAACACTGTATTTGAGAAAGTAATATCAGTACGGCGGCATAAATTTCTGCATGAAAATAATATAATTACGAGTTCACAACATGGTTTCAGAGCTCAAAGGTCAACGGCGACTGCGGTGATGGAACTTACGCAGACTATTTGCTCCTCATTACACAACGGTAACATAGCAGTAGGTATATTTTTGGACCTTAAGAAGGCTTTCAACACCATAGCGCATTCAATTTTGTCAGGCAGATTACAGCAGTATGGGTTTAGAGGAAGAACTCTTGGTTTTTTCACTAGCTATTTAAAGAACCGTCAACAGTACGTTCGTATAAACGAAATTTCATCTTCACGCCTAACAGTTCTAACAGGAGTACCTCAGGGTTCCGTTCTAGGGCCAATTCTGTTTTTCTTCATGTTAATCAGTTACCCTTAATTATGCAGGAATCTAAAACAGTCATGTATGCCGATGATACTGCACTCGTTTTTTTTTTCTGGGAAAACAATGGAACAGGTAGGCAACATCGTGAACGAAGAGGTAGTAAACTTGCCAGTGTGGCTAAGGGCAAATAGCTTAGCACTTAACACCTTTAAAACAAAGTACATAGTGTTTCGCTCTGCGTACAGGCATGATGGCACATATTTTCTACAAATTTCTTTCGACAATTCTCTGTTAGAAGAAGTTGGCACTATAAAATATCTAGGCATTGTTTTGGATTACAACCTCAACTGGAAACCACACATTGCGCATGTGTGTTCCAAATTAGCATCATCATGTTATGCTCTACTAAGATGCAGAGCCCACTTTGACAAAACTGTCCTGAAAATCATATACTACTCCATATTTCATTGTCACCTGGCTTATTGTTGTAACTCATGGGGCTCTACTTTTTAAACCTATTTCGATCCCGTTATACGCCTACAAAAAACGGGTGATACGTATTGTGACATTCTCCAACCGACACCAATCAAGCTGTCCGCTTTATCAAGAACTTAAAATACTTCCGTTCATGCTTGTGTTTCAGGTTAAAGTGTCATGTACAGTGCACAACATTATATCCAACCACTACCCACTCCCAGTCCATATTTTTGCTATGCCTACCAGTAACACTAGGAATGCTAGCCATCTCAACTTCAATCTCCCTGTAACACGCAACATTTATGGTCAGCGGCTACTGCAGTTTTATGGTGCAAAAATTTGGAATGACATCCCGCTGGAGGTGAAAATATCCACGAACTTTGAATACTCAGTAAAAAGATTTGTACTTAGGAGTATGTAGTAATCGCATGCAGTGTTTCCAATTTTCGGTTTGTTCCTTTCTTTTTTGTAAGTTGTCTGAGATGCATTTGCACTATTTGTACTTGTGATGCCAAGTGTGCGTAACTATGGGCCCAAACTAGCTATGGCTATGGGCCCAACAGTTTTTGATGTATGATTTATGTGTTTTGCTAAATAAATGACTGACTGATTGACTGACTGACTGATTGCAGATTTGAGCTGATTTCGCTATGTTATTTAGCCTGACAAAATGTCCCAGCCGCAGTCGGGTGCCGTTTTTTTTCCCCACTTCGACAGCCAAGCTGAGCTTCATCTGTGACAAAATGATCTCATCATATTAAATAATGTATAGTCCACACCCATAGATAGCCAGCACCACGCGAAATATGAGCTTTCAAACATGTATAGTCCGGAAAATGCGGTACTTACCAAGATAGCACGTCCACTGCTCACGACGGTCACAGGTGCCCCCTGAGATCTTGCTTTCTGTCGTTATTCCGTGATTCGAACTGACGAATTTCAGTTCGGGGGTGTATTCTAGTTTTTCTGCGCTACACCAAAAAATTACCAAGCTGCCGACTTCTGCATGCTCAGAGCCTGAGCTGTTAAGGGCATATGGCTTTCAAGCATTGTTTGACAGACTAGAAAGGTGTTTTTCATTCAAACTGACCTTTAACGGTCTTGTTTATTTGTTCGTTAAATGCATGATACGAATAAGCTCTACCTTCGGGTTGCAGATCTTTAATTTTCTACATCAGTTAAGTATCATTTCACGTTTTGCACAGCGTGTTTGCGTTAAACAGCAAGAGCAAACAAGGGGACTGCTAGGTTTCTCCGTTTAACGGTGGTGCGATAATATGAGGAGCCTGCCCCTCCGACACGCCTGAGCGGGCTACACTTACGTCCTCCAGGAATTAACCATGATGCACCTATATAGCCGCATTAAACCAGCGGCTAATCAGGAAGCTACTCCGCCTGCTACCACCTCCGCATTTCTTCAAGTGGTCTAGATTCAACGCCACACTAGCATTTGCAATGAGCAAGGGGTTTGTGCTGAATGCAAGAGCCGGAGAACTACTTCAAGTGCCGAACTTTCAACGCTCACACCGCGCCGCACACACAAACCTGCGGGAACGCACTCACAAGGACATAATACAAAAAAATTGCTGCAGCGAAACAAGATATGTTTTCCTTGATGTACCGAAAAAAAAACTAATTACTCAGTCTAAACCTCAGCAGTCATGCAGGCATTGCGGAATCAGGGTGTCGCAAAGCCTTATGTGAAAATATTGGAGGATATCTATAACGGATGCACAGCTACCATAGTCCTCTGTCAAGTCAGCAATAAAATTCCAATAAGGAAGGGTGTCAGGCATGGAGACACGATCTCGCCAATGCTATTCACCGCCTATTTAAAAAAGGCATTCAGAGGCCTAGATTGGGAACAGTTGGGAATCAGATTTAATGGAGAATATCTTAGTAATCTGCAATTCGCTAATGAAATTGCCTTGCTAAGTCACTCAAGAGATGAACTGCAAAGCATGATCAATGAGTTAGACAGGCAGAGCGGAACGGTAGGTACAAAAATTAATATTCAGAAAACCAAAGTAAAGTTCAACAGTTTCGGAAGGGAACACAAGTTCGCAGTTGGTTGACAGGTGCTGGAAATGCTTAGAGTATACGTCTAGTTAGAGCAGGTAGTGACCGCACATCCGAAGCACGAGAGCTAAATAACTAGAAGAACAAGAATGGTGTGGAGTGCATTTGGCAGGTTCTCACAGATCATGACTGACAGTTTACTAATATCTCTCAATCCCTCAAGAGAAAAATATATAACAGCTTTATTTTACCGGTATTCACTTAAGGGGCTGAAATGTAGAGGATAACTAAAAGGGTTCAGCTTAAATTGAGGACCACGTAGCGAGCTATGGAAAGAAAAATGATAGGTGTAAGGTTAAGAGACCGGAAGAGGGCAGAGTGAGTGAGGGAACCAACGCGCGTTAATGATATCCTAGTTTAAATCAAGAGGAAGAAGTGGGCTTGGGGCAGGGCATGTAATGCGAAGGCAATATAACCGCTGGTCCTTAAGGGTAACGGAGTGGATTCCAAGAGAAGGCAAGCGTAGCAGGGGCGGCAGAATGTTAGTTGGGCGGATGAGATTAAGAAGTTTGCGGGGATACGTTGGCCACAGTTGGCAAAGAACAGGGTTAATTGCAGAGACATGGGAGAGGCATTTGCCCTGCATTGAGCGTAATTGGGCTGATGATGATGACGATCTATATACCAGCAGCTTATTTGTGAACATTATTTTCGTTGCTTGAGACAAGAGTAAAAAACTGCTTGGTGGCAAAGCGCTTTCTGCTCAACGGCCCGAAAACACAACCTCACGCCTTTTTTTTTTGCATTTACAACGGCGCGTCATGCATCTCCGCATAACCGCCCGTTCACAGTAGTAGTTTTAGTAATCATTTTTTTCTCAGCTAATTTATACATAACCTGTATAACGCATATAGCATGCAGTTCAACATGTCGTGTGGCATTGACTTGTGCTCAAAATCCACTGCGCTCCGTCTCAAGACTTTTGGTCACTCATCTCACACATCCTAAAATTCTAATGCAATTGTGGACCGACTAACGGGCGAACCGGACCGTTCGTCGCTTCTTTTGGCCTCCCGTATGCAGGATATGGCTTGCGTAACTTGCCGTCTACCGCTTATACTAAAGAAAGTACGAGACAAGATGTGTTGTCCCTACTGGAGGTACTCGTCGTCACTTGGGTGAGTCCTCGCTGACGTTCATCCCGGTCTGCACTAGGTGGCGCACGCTCAAGCTTCGCTGCTCGGCAATTATCGTTCAATGCGGAAACTACAGCCCCCCTGAAACTCCGGTGGTTAGGAAGGACGAGGATGAGAGTTATCCTCGTTTCCCACAAATGTGAAACTCTGAAGGGGCCGCGAGTGCCATCTGCACAGCTCAAGAGCAAACTCTGAGGCCTGGCAACTCCAGACCAAGGCTTGTGCATAGAAGGATGTAGAAAGAAGGAGAGCCAAAAGACGTTCCACCCGGTTGCACAGGATGAGAGGCGCCCTTCTGGAGCGTTTATCCTCTAGCACAGCATGCCATCGCGCCGGAAAACGAAACATGCCGGTAGGCTCCTTGCGGCGCTTCCAGAGGAGCCGAGCAGTTTTCACGTACGAGGCCCATAATCTGTCATTGCTGCGCGAGCAAAAACAGGCCCGAACGGTGGAAACGTGGTGTTTCTAGCACGCGCACGCAAGCTTGTTCTCCACGTGCTGACACATAGCCAAAGCAAGAAGCAGAGGGCGAATGAAAAATTAGGCCCTTCGGCAAATTGATTATTGCAAGAGACACACCCGCACACGTAAGAGAGGAAAGAAAAGATTAATGGCAGCTTGAGGCCTGAACAGAGGGAACAATCTCGTAAAGAGGAAACTGCATTAAGGCTCCGGAGGGATCCTCAAAGGAAACGAGGCGGCAGCTTTGATTTTCCAGCAAGTAATGGCGGGATTCTGTCTAGCCTTTCTTTCGTCAGCACTGGAACACGAGCTTTCGGCCAGCCAAACGTGCGCGTGATAGCGAGGCGCCTTTTAGAAGCTGAGGCAAGATATTACTGACTACAGGAATATTTTATAAACAATTTGCATGGCTCACGCTTGTATATCTTGTAGCAAATACAGTGTACCGTCGAACCAAGTGCACTGCTTCCCCCTGGTCTTAGATATTGCGGGCAGAAACCCGCCCTGTTAACAGGCATAATGCGCTCTTATCTTGGTCATGCGGCCTTTCTGAAGCAACACTTGTCAATGTTTTAATGCGGAAGCATTATACGACTAATCTGCAACGAAACCGGGCGTCGGCGTTGACCAGCAGCAGTGGTACTAAATATCTCAGATGGAGTCACTGTGGAATCAAAGAAAAATAAAATTTCTTCCAAAGGTGTCTCAGATTTGGCGGCGAGCACGCGACCCATAGCCCACAAAACAGCGTTGCTTTCTCGCGAACAAAGGTCAACCTAATATATGCATAGCGATATAATAGCGCAGAGTAGGACAGGACACACGAAGAAGACACGAACAACACGAGCGCTAACTTCCAACAAAAATTTTATTTCACACATGCAACATATTTAACACCAAAACCACGTCATCACCTGTGCTATCAGTAACGTTGTCTGAGAAATAATAGCTCTTTATCCGATAAAAAGATAGAAGGAGTGCTTATACATGTCTCTCTCGAAGAATTTATCCTCTCTGCTTCAATTATTAACCGCGTGGTCATGTCCCTACTTTTTGCAAGGACAGCAGTTTTCTCAAAAAATGGTTTGCATGTTTTAAATTCGCATAAATGAATGTGATCAACAAGTGATTTCTCTTTCCCGTTCTTGACGTCGCGTGCGTGTTCCATCAATCGCTGATTGAGGCATCTCCCCGTCTGGCCGATGTAATGGCCCCCGCATGATAACGGTATTTTATACACGACACCTTCAATGCATGACACGTACGGCTTCTGATGACGAGTCGTGCATCCACGTGTTCTGTTGCTGTTGCTTTTCCCAATTTTTTTTCGGCGCCAAGTTTTTTTGGCGCCGAAAATACGACAGTTGCGTTTGCCCGCTGTCCAATCCTTTTCAGATTATGAGAAATCTTGTGCAGATATGGCAATACAATAAAGCGCTTCCTTTCACCGTGCATCGGGGCCTGTTGACATTTATCTTCATTCAGTTTTTTTAAAAGCTTCTCGGCAACAGACACCTGGACATCGGCGGGGTACCCAGCATCAGTCAGCCTTTTGGTCTGCTCCTTAAAACTTTCATCCATCCTGTGCGTACAAGATTTTCTCAAGGAGTTCTGAAAACACATGTTGACGATGGCTCTTTTTACGAGTTTGGAGTGTGCAGAATGATATGGTAATGCATGCTTGTTACTACGAGGCTGGTAGGTCCAGCAAATGTGATTAGGATGAAAGGTGAAGTTGAGATCTAAAAACCTGATAGAATCATTTACTGGAAATTCAGTGGTCAAAACAAGTGGGTCAAAACAATCCATTATGATAGTTAAAATGTCTACGGCTTTTGATTTTAGTGAGCCAGAGTCACTGCTAACAAGGATTAGGAAATCATCAACAAATCTGAAATTTTCAAAACATTCATGCCATCAAGGCGACTAATAACAGTCTTGTCAAGTTGGAATAAAAACAGGTTACTTAAAACCGGGGCTAAGCATGACCCGATACATATTCCGTCCTTTTGAAGGTACGGTTTTCCTTTCCAGTTTATAAACGTTGATTGCAAATAAAATGCTAAAAGCTCTAGGAAGTTGCCCACTGAGATACCCGCCGTGTTTTGGAAGGCAATGTACCCGAAATCTTCAATATATTCCTCAACACAGCAAAGTACCTTGTCATTTGGCAGCGAATAATATAGGCCCTTAATATCCACTGAAAACGCGTTAACATTGTCACCACGCCAGTTCCGGACAAACTCTATGATTTCACCAGAATTCTTAACAGCAAAAGGATCGTCATTCCGTAAAAGGTTCAACTTTTCTTGCAAATACATGGAAACAGTTTTTTGCGATGTGCCAGTTTCCGAAATTATAACCCTGAATGGTTGTTCTGGCTTATGCGTTTTGACGCTATGTTGCATTTGACGCTTATGCGTTTTGACGCTATGTTGCATGTGTGAAATAAAAATTTTGTTGGAAGTTAGCGCTCGTGTTGTTCGTGTCTTCTTCGTGTGTCCTGTCCTACTCTGCGCTATTATATCGCTATGATCATGCACCAACAAGCCCAAAAAGCTACGCTTTTGAACTAATATATGCGTTGCGTTACGACTGCATGCGAATGAGTATGTGTCATTAGAAATGATGATGTGGTCGATTAATTTGTGCTGATGATATAAAAAGAACTATGGGCACTTAAGCTTAAGTTCTGATATAAGGTGTTGGCTGTTTCTGTTTAAATGAAAAAAAAAGGGGATGAAAGTAAGCCGGAATCAGTTTGTGAAATTCAGTTTCAATGACATGCAAGGCATAGCTAGCCGGCTGTTGAGTGGCAGTTACACTCAAAGGAGAAAATTAACAAATTGCAGAAGCCAGAACCGCAGTAAGACGAAGATATAGTCGGATTAGCGCAGTTTTGCGCTGTGAGGCGTTGCTCCGTTACCTTTTATTCCTCTCCAGACTGGCTGTCTGGCTACCGAAGCGCTGTTGGATCGCTGTCATCACATACTTGGGGCATTTACTTGGTTAAGTAGGCTTCTCCACTGCATTCGAGGAGACTGTCATGAAACCAAGTATAAAGCGTCACGAAGACGTGTTATGTTCTGGCTATCGCGACGGTTGAGCGGCAGTTTCATCGCTGCCGTCATCAAGCGTCATCACGCAAACTGCGTGTACCCCATCCTATCGCTCAACCCAGCGCAGCGACCGGACGATAAACGATAACATGACCACCCAGTTTTTGGAAGAAAACTTTCAAGTACATTTCTGTCTCTCGGATGCAGCATTTAACCTAGATTTTTTTTTATTGGTGATAGCACTTTCTTCTACAGACGTCCATTACTTGTAATTCGGCTGGTAGAGCTGATAATGTGGACAGAATAAACTCTAAGTGACCCTTAACAGCGCAGGAACATAACATTATAGCATCCAAAAAATTCAGTAATTGACCCGAAGAAAAAAAAATATTCGCCGAAAAATACCGAAAACGGCTTTCGGGAATAAACACCGGAACAAATCCGCCAAAATTGAGAAAATAAAAACCAAAAACTACAACCGTTAGCTGCCGCCGCGGTGGCTCAGCGGTTATGGTGCTCGGCTGCTGACCCAAAAGACGCGGGTTCGATCCCGGCCGCGGCGGCTGGAATTTCTTTGGAGGAGAAATTCTAGAGGCCCGTGTACTGTGCGATGTCAGTGCACGTTAAAGAACCCCAGGTGGTCGAAATTTCCGGAGCCCTCCACTACGGCGTCTCTCATAGCCTCAGTCGCTTTGGGACGTTAAACCCCATAAACCAAACCAAACAACCGTTAGCTATGAGTGGCATTACAGCAGCGACACTTATAGGTAGCTAGTGCAACAACATCTTCGTTGAGTGACCGTGATGTGGACGACGGCTCGAGTAGTCGGACGTCAGGTACGCGTCTCCACGCGCAACATTGATCGCAAGCGCACTCAGCAAAGCATGCACGATCGCTGTGAAGGCAAATAAAACGACGCTGAGGAGCTCAGGCATGACCGTGTGCGTTTAGGTGCTCGTGGATGCGCGTTTTCTTGATGCCTGCGTGTGCGAAATTTGCATCGTCTGCAGTGGCCAATGCCTCGTGGTACACAGTTCGAGGTGGCCTCTCGCGACGCAACGGCAACGACGTGCGGCCTCCTTTGCCACTTCTTGCGCAATCGAGATCCCTCCGAGGCGCCCCTCCTGCAGCTTTTAAAAAGCGGCTAGCGCACAGCGTAAATAAAGCTGCCCGAATACCGCTCAAGAAGAAAGGGTGTGGAATGGATTAATGAAAGGCAAAGAATTAAGCCATTAAATTCTCCCGTGTGCTGTTGAAGCCGAGCAGCAGCATGAGAGCCTGTAAGAGGTGACTGCGAAGACGCAAAGAAAAGCGCCTCAGTGTGTAACCATGGGAGCATAAAAAGAAAATTTTCTTTTGCGCTGCGTTCATCAAGTACGAGCTGCTATCGCGTCACGTACGCTGCGACATTAAAAGCTGATCTTCGTCGTTCGAAGGCCCGTCCGAAGGCGTGAGTGCAGAAATTTTTTATTTTGTTTTCGTGGGGTTTAAAGTACCAAAGTGACCCGGATTACGAGGGACGCCGTGGTGGAGGGCCCCGCGTAATTTATACCACCTGGGGTTCTTTAGCGTGCACTGACATCGCACAGAACACGGGCCTCTAGAATTTCGCCTCCATCGAAATGCAACCGCCTCGGCCCGGATCCAAGCCGCAACTTTCGGGTCAGCAGCCGAGCGTCAAGTGCTTTCAGCAGGACGTTCACGCGCGCCTTGCCTCCATTGCGCTCGATAAGGCTGTGCCCGCGTTGCGAATGCATCAATTTATGAGCTCGTAAGCAATGAACTTTGATCAGGACATTGATTATTAGTGCCAGCTACAAGGGGAAAAACCGCTTTAATTACCGCAGTAACTTTCACACACAAAAAAAAGGCACGTTGGGAAAAAAGTTTCCTCACACGCACGCCAAGCATTCACTAATAAAATAAAAATTACTGCCTGAGTAGCACTGCACCAAAGCAATATTCATGGCAGGTAAAATGAAATTATTACTCGCAGGCATAAACCTTTTACTTACTCATGACCCTTACGAAACAAAGTAACACGATGACTTCGTCGCTTCAGCTTAATTAGCGTGTTAGCATTCAGTGCGCAAAGCGAAAAACTGCTGCTGCTTTTCATTGTGCTACCTTTCCAAGAACTGGCATGAATTTTTTTTTTCTCATCTGTTTTCATCAAGAGCGTCAAAAAACCCAACTATTAGTCATTGAACATAGATGGGCAGCCGCATGCTCAGTAAAGTAAAAAGAATGGTTGTGGAAAAAAAACTTATGTTCGCAGTACGCCCTGCAGCACTATCTATTCAATTAATGGCAGCGTACAAAGTGTGGCCGAAAAGCCAGCAGCACCAGCTAAACGAGTAACCGCAGTGCTCACTTCGGTCGAAGTGCCTAGTGCACTCCACAGTGAAGATTGAGCAACACTGAAGATTAAACGAGTGACGGCAACAGCAGAAACAGTTACCTCACACGCATTACCACAGCGGTGAACTGCGAACGATGCTGGCTCCTTTTACCGTGAATCAGACCTCTGAAAAGAAGTGCCCCTCTTCAAAACGGCTGTTCTGTCAGGCTTACCGAGGCCTAGAGCACATGAGCAGCTGCGCGTCTCCAGCTGTTCCCCGGGACGGCTACAGACTTTAGCGCGACTTTCTAAAAGAAAATTTCGTAAATAAAATTGTAAATTGTGGGCACATGGTCTATAAGGGAGAGCTCCGGATTAATCTGGACCACCAGAGATTCTTTAACGCGCGCTGGCATCAGTCAGCACACAGGCGTTTGTACATTTTACCTCCATCTAATTGTTTTATTAAGGCGGAAGCCTTTAATGCCTCATCGTTGTAAGCACAAGTTGTCGACAGAAATGTCACGCTTTTCAGTTGGTCGAAACGGTCGTGACGTCACAGTGCGCGAATTTCAAACGGGGCCAAATGTACTTTGGCTAGTAACCAATGCAACCACTTAAAGGGATTGTGTATATAGTGATGCTCCAAGTTAGTGGGACTTACTTAACCAATTAGCCTAATTAACCTTTCTAGTCAGACCAGATAAATAAATAAAACTGGAAAGGAAATTGGTTGAGTTCGGGAATCGAACCCCGGTCTCTGGAGTGCGAGACGAGCACGCTACCACTCCACCATGCCAGCTTGATGTTTTAGAATGAACAAAGGCGCGTCTAGTGAATACGGTGTCTTCGTTCACTCCCATCTTCCTCCATTCCCGTTACGGCGAGGTTTAGGTGCCCTCCGAGATATGAGAGACAGATACATTTCCTTTCCTCAAAAGCCAATTAACCGACGAGCAAGGCGTAGAACCTTTCCTCAAAAAGCGTTGCATTCAAAGGGCAACGCATCGCGCCGAACGGGTGGTGGCGTTCCGTGGACTGCCTGGCAGCGCTACAACACGCTGTCGCTTTCCACTCCTAAAAGCAAAGATTAAGCGTCATTAATTGGCAGTTAATTTATGCACCAACAGAACGTAAAGTGAACAATCGCGTAGCATAATGCAGCACTCAGGCTTTCGCCTTTCACAACTTTAGCCGCTAAAGTTCCTCGTATTTTTTTTCGGCTCAGTTTTGGCTTCCTTACAAGGAAATACGGAGAGCATACATGCATCTAGGACTGGCAGACCACGTGACTTTTAATTACAGGTGTAACCACAGTATGCAGGCCCACATAGATTTGTGGGTCTGTCGTCAGTTTGTATCCAATTGAGTAAGCAAGAAAATACACTTGGGGTCATTATCAATGACATCATGAAATTCTGATTGTTCCTCACCTCTGGCGTCGAAATAAATTCATATATAGTTCTAAAAAAGGGAACGTTATTTGGTACGTCGGCTACGCACCCTAAGATGATAAAACACTCACTCGCGACCGATGAGCTTAATTACTGTCACGCAGTAGATGTAAAGGAAGGAGAAAGGCACGTGCGGAACGGATGGAGGAAGGGAGGGAGGGATGAATGAATGAATGAATGAATGAATGAATGAATGAATGAATGAATGAATGAATGAATGAATGAATGAATGAATGAATGACCGCAATTTTCTAAATACACACCCGTCTTTTATACCGTGGCAATGCAGAGCATTTAAAAGCTGCAAAAATGCCTTCAGAACGTACATACTGTTCATACAATTCAAACGTACATACAATTCAAAGCATTAAGCATACATGTTTTGAAAACAAAATAAACTCTCTATTGGATGTTATCTTTTTTTCTCTTTTATTGTCGCGTTAGCACTTGTATAATGTTCTATAATGTAGTAATCCTTTGTGCATGTCTGAGCACTGTCTGGGTGACAGGGCCCTCGTCAGGCAGAGAACATCTGCCTTCAGCCCTGTTATCCTAGGCTGTTTGTGTCTGAAATAATGCTCCAAAATAAAATAAAAAATTAAAGAGACGATGGAGGACAGAAAGACGGTAAGAGCACGAAAACTAAAAAGGTGCAGCACTGAAACCTTAACAGTTGAGACATGCGATTCTCTTTCGCGACTCAACACCGAAAGGCTTCGTCAAGCGCGTCTGGCACTACCCGATAAATCATGAAATACTTGAATGACTTCACGCATTGACGCAAAACCTTGGGGCGATTTCAAAAGGACTCACGAGCACTTGAAATCTTTGAAGCAACCTCCTAAGCGCATGTTAGTGAATGAATTAATCTCTCTTCAGCAAAAGGACGGGCAGTAAAATTGTGAGACAGCGTTGTGTCGGTGCCGTCCTTGTGTATTCTTAGTGCGCACTCCAGACTTCGGCGAGTAACGTACCAACAAACCCAACAACTTGCCCATTTAATGAATGAATTCACTGCAGCAATTATTAATTTATTTCGTGGACACCACTAATAGCAATGGTTAAAGCATCTTGGAGTTTTTCATAGTAACTTTCAGTGTGCTCTGTTGACGACTGCGCCATGTATGTACAAACTGACGACCTAGATGCCAACAATGCGTTCTACTCCACTTTCGACTGGACGTACGCAGCACACTGGTCCTACACAGACGCGTCAGGCATTCCTTGAGACCAGCTAAGCGTCATTGATTTTTAGTACCACATGCCGGAACCAAGTGAAGACACCAAAGATGTTTCAATTCACGCACTCCCCTCACTCGCTGACACTCGGGCTTTATTTTACGCGGAAAGTTGAAACTAGGGTGGTATTCTCCCGGTGTCGCCTTTTGCGACATGTCGCATTCGCTCTTCACTGATTGGCTCGAGCCGCGGTGACGGCGGCGTGACGACACGGATCCGCCTTCCTGCTACGTCATCGTGACGTCGCCCCAATTTACTACGCTTAGTCGAACAACGGAATACGCTGAAGCGATTCGCGCGGGCGACGGGCTACCGTTAGCGTACGAACGCAATCGGCAGCTGCGGCTTTTGCGCCCTTAGCGTGAAAACATGGCGGCGTCCTTCCAAGCTAGAGCCGTCCGCTTCAGCCAATTCAACAGTCCTTGCGATTCCGGTCGGCATGTTTACCGGCAACTACTGGTGTTGTTGCTTTTCGCTATGACTTACCTTGCTTTGACGATAAAGTTTAAGCTGCAATTCAGCCTAGTTTTTGATACGCTCTCGATTCTGGAGCGCGCAAGCCTAATGGGACCTCCAGCTACACTGCTACCGTCTGCAACTGCCCGAAACGCAGCTGAAACCTAGCACAACCATCCGGAACGAAACAAAATTAGATTTGGAGCTTTTTCGCGGTGTTTTATAGACTTAAATGAAGTAAAGCGAGTTTATATTAAATTTGCAAATGTTTTTTGAACATTAGACGTCATGTGATGACAAATATTCTTGCTATGAAAGATACGAAACTACTGCTGCTAGTGAATCAGCAGTGGTAAATTGTCGCTTCTCGGAGTGAATGAAAGCACCGCAGACGAAAGTGCAAGGGGCGTTTTCCGTTTCCTCGAGCAACTGTACGCACTTTTTTAGGCCCCGCCCTAATGCGACATGTCGCAAAAGGCGACACCGGCAGAATACCACCCCTGATTCAAGGTAAAACATTATCATCATCTAAAGTTGCCTAATGCGGCCCTGGGGCTGTGGGAGGTGAAGCTGACCAACGCAGCCCTCGACGACCAGGCAGCGCTCCTTCTCATCGCCAGAAGGCCGGCAGAAGTCTCCGTAGCCGTGGACTGAGGGCCCACCCACATGCGCGCCAGCCACCATCTTCTTCAATAAACGTTCACTCACTCACTCACTCACTCACTCACTCACTCACTCACTCACTCACTCACTCTCACTCACTCACTCACTCACTCACTAACTCACTCACTCACTAACTCACTCACTCACTCACTCACTCACTAACTCACTAACTCACTCACTCACTCACTCACTAACTCACTCACTCACTAACTCTCTCACTCACTCACTAACTCACTCACTAACTCACTCACTCACTAACTCACTCACTAACTCACTCACTCACTCACTCACTAACTCACTCACTCACTCACTCACTCACTAACTCACTCACTCACTCACTCACTCACTCCCTCGGCCAATATAAATAATCTATTCATCCCCACTCTAGCACTTGACATTTAGAGCGGTTCACAAAAGCATTCAGATTCAGACCGCTGAAGTCACCTCTAAGGTACAGTCGGGGACAAAGGTCTCCGGACCACGTGTTCCTCTAACGAAGCCGATAGCTCGGTTATTAGTCGGCGGCTGGAGACCACACTTGTGGAGGTAAAAGTTAAATTTTTGTTCTTTCATCACCACAAGTGCGGTCTCCAGCCGCTGCCTGATAGTAGACCTATAAGCTTCGTTTGAGGAACACGTGGTCCGGAGACTTTTGTCCCCGACTGTACCTGCAACGAAGGTTTATGCGCGCGAATTGAAGGAAGAAAATTACATTTCAAATAATTTTCTCGTATACCGTCCGCGTGCTGCGTAGCCTCCGCCAGAATAAATCTTGGAAGAAAAAGAAATGGCTGGCGGTTTAGCATTGCTAAGCATTACTGATTTAACATGTGAATACAACCTTGTGGATGTTGGACAAGACAAGGGCCACGGTATTCCTTTTACTCATTTTCAGTGCTCCTATAGTGCTCGTCTTGACAGGATCTACGTTTTAGCAGACATGTTAGCCAGCGTTTTTGGTTACTGGGTGCGGCCCATATTCCTTCAGTGATCACTGAATGGTATCTCGTCAGGTAGGGAGGTACAGTAGGCGCATACTCCAACTTCGATGCGAGCTTTGGAGGTTGAATAGCCGTCTGCTCCCAGATGAAATCTTCAACGCGCAATATCGTCTTGCTTGAGAGGCGCATGGTCGCGCAGTGATCGCTCACTTTTGCAAAAATTGGACTTATTTAAACAGGAAACAAGAAACTTGGCTATTAAAGCGTCAGCAAGAATCGCGTTTCTGAAGAGACATCACCTTCATTGAGCTACATGTGTTAGAGAGGATTAGCCCACGTGCCTATGTAGAAAATATCACTACCCTAAAAGCAGAGCTTCAACACTTTGAAACCGAAAGTTACAAGGGGGCCTTGATAAGGTCTAGGTCCCCTGGGTTTTTGGATGAGAAACTATGTCGTCGCGCCGTGAGTGATGAAAGGCAGCCTGCTCTTGCTAAAGATATATTGGAAATTCAATATGGAGGTTGCAGATACAGCGATGCTCCTGGTATTCTTCATGCTTTCTTTTGCTATTATCGGAAGCTGTTTGGGGGTTGTGGCAGCAAAAATGGGAGATCAGATTACAGTTGTTTACTCGAAGCCTTTCCTCGACTTGACGATGGGGAGCGTGCTGTAGTGGAGGAACCTAACACTTTGGACGAAATTGAATGTGCCATTTTTGACCTGCGGGTCAGAAATCTTCTGGCACAGATGGTATTACTAGCGATTTCTTTAAAACGTTTCCCCTTGCCTTGCGCCTGCTTTGATGGAGGTTTTTTTTCAGGCATCTTCTTATGCTGGTTTTTTGCATCCCACTTTCTATTCAGGGCATACTGTATTAATTCCAAAAAGCACAGATACAAATCGATTTAAAGCAGTTGAAAGATATCGTCCAATTTCTCTCTGTAATGTAGCTTACAAACGTTTTGCGAAGGTTCTTTGTAACCTTGTGCACCTAGTTATCGCTGATTTACTAGGCTTGCCTCAGGCCGCAATAACCAAATCCATATTCATATTGCACGTTCGGTATTGGAAACAGCATCAGATGAGATCGGCCAAGTACCTCTTATTCAGATTGACCTTGCAAAGAAATTTGATGCAGTTCATCACGATTTTTTTTTTGCGGCCTTAGCACATGCAAATATTTGAGACGTTTTGCTCAGGGGCGTAAGACTGTGCTATAAGGAGTCTCCTATACAAAGTCAATAGTTAACCAAGAGCTAACCAAACCTAAACAATTTAAATCGTCTGTTCGTCAAGGCTATTCATTGTCGCAGTTGTTTGCCCTATATCTTGAACGCCTTTGCCTCAGTATTATTAACAGCGCAACTATCCGTGGTGTCTCCCTGGCACAATGTGAAATTGAGATTTTAGCTTATGCTGATGATGTCGCACTCTTTTGTGCCGACAAGAAGAGTGTATTGAAGAATTACATTTGACTGACCAATTTTGTGAGTTATCAGGTGTGGCTCTTAATTTCAATAAATCCAAGGGATTGTCGTTGGGTCATTGGGGTGCGAGGCCAAGTCATTTTGGTGGCATAAGCTTGGACTGCGGCGCCCTCCAGTACCCAGGGGTTGCTCTGCACCAAATTCGCAACAGTGAAGCTTGCTGGGATTCACAGTTAATGTCCATGAGGCGACAAACCTAGGCTTTGATGGGTAGGGAACTGTCAGTGTTTTCTCGGGCTCAGTGTTCGAGAGTTTTTTTATTTGCAAAACTTGCCTATGTCCTGCAGGCTCTTCATTGTGCGAGGAAGTGCAGATGAGGCACAGAATATTCGCTATCTTCGCATGGCGCTCCCAGTTATAGCCCATCCGTCGTGACAACGTGTTTCTTCCCCAAGGGTCTGGTGGAATAGGCCTTGTTCACTTATTCGTACATCAGCTTGTTACACGTTTTTTTTTTTTCACGTTTCTTTCGCGTTTTTTTTTCTTTTTCAAATCGGCGAACCACCCTTTTAGTAGCCGTGCTTATTAGGCGTAATAGTGCTCATTTGACTGTCTTATTCGCAACGACTGGACATACTCCTGAGAGGCCTTTATGGGGACTACTTAAGGAAGTTTCTGACACCTTCAATTTCCTCACTGAGCGCTTTTCTTTATCTTACCTGTATAGCCTCTCCGTGAGGCAGATTACTCAGGTATTTAGAGAGTATTTCTTTCCTATACCGTTGTATCGGCAACTTTTTCTGGAGTTTCTTGACACTAGTGTTATAAAACGTGTTAACCGAATGTGCATCTCACCTACTGCAAAAACATTCTTCTCTAAACTGCACACATGGACGCTGCCTGTCAAGGCATGGCTTCATGCTAAGGAGATGTTTGTGCCATGGACAGTGAATTGCCACCTGTGCAATGCGCCAGAGACTACTGACCATTGTTTTATTTTGTGCAATGATGCTACGCTCTTCTGGGATATATTACAGTGAACACTGAAGAAGGACATTGAAATCACACCCTACAGTATCCGTTTTTTTGCCTGTTGAGGAAAACTGTGTTCTGCAATGTAATCTGTTAAGTTGTTGGGACTACTTAGTCTCTGGAAGAGCCATATGATGGACCGCCACGCCGAATCACTGCGGTCATCGAAATATCTGTGAGCATCTGTGTGAAAATCTGTGAGCAGTGCGCTTTGGTTCGGGGAGTATATGCTGCCCTGGAAGAACCGCCTAGCTGGCTCCCCTATCTAGACGCATATGCGTGCCTCCCAGATTTTTGACGTTTTGGAAGGTGAGGACGTGCGGGGGGATGGTGAGCTCGAATTACACAGCCTGGTGTTTTGTGGCCTAAGCATACTCCGATTTTCCTTTTCGGCGCTATTTCCATGCAATAAAAAAAAAACTACGGCCAGAGCTCTCGGCCAAAGGCCAGCGAAGCTAATCTGTTCGCCGCACCGCGGGTTCGAATCCCAGTCTTGGATATTTGATTTACTTTTATTTATTTATTTGACTTGTAACAACCCCTAGCAAAAACTAATGTGTTTGGAATACACGCTGGGCTATTTAAATGGTACTTTAAACATATTTTGCATTCATGAATGCACTAAAAATATGTAGGAAATACGTTCCTGAAATTTCATGCTTGGTATTCGAAATATATTCTTAAAATATGCCAAAAATACCTCACTTAAAGCATACTTCGGGCACCTTTCAAATACATGAAAAAATATGTTTGCAGTTTTAGCATCTTGTCAGTCTATTAAAAGTGTACTTTCGTAAATATGAACTTAATTCATCCGAAGTATACTTTCAATTCGAACAAACGGCCAGTTCTTTTAAACATATTTCCAGCACACTTCTAGCTGCCGGTGAACAGTCGAGTGCTCAGAATCGCGTTTGGGAAATGGCATTTGCGTGTTGTCAACGAATTTGAAGTGTACCTCGGTAAATACGCAATTAATTCGTACAAAGAATACTTAAATTCTAAAAAATTGGCAGTCCGCCTTAGCATATTTGCAGCACACTTCAAGCTGCCGTTGAACAACCTGATCCTCGGAATCGAGTTTCAGGAAATCGCATTTTGGTGTTGGCAATGTATTTAAAGTGTACTTTCGTAAATACGCGATTAATTCGTCCACGTATACTTAAATTCTAACAAAAGGGCAGTCCGCGTAAACATGTTTGAATTACCCTTCAAGCTACCGTGCAACAATCTAGGGCTCGAAATGACGTTTCAGGGTGAATTACCCTTCAAGCTACCGTGCAACAATCTAGGGCTCGAAATGACGTTTCAGGGAACAATGAAAACTCTCCCTTTCCTGTCGTCCTTTCGTTTACGGCAACTTCTAGCAGGAAGGTAATCGCCACTTATTTACACTACGTGCAGAGAACATGACAGCATGATACCGGCAGAGGCGCCTTGGGTACTTCCGGGTCCGGATATGCCAGCGAAAAGGACCACGACCGGCAAGGCAGACCGGCTCCCTTAGACGCCCGTGTATCTGTTGGTTGACAGTTCGACTCCTGACCTATTTCTGACGCAAGTTTCGACTAGCAGTTCAGTTCTAGATCTCCCCCAGATTCGAACGCGACCAGTAGGGCACTTCTGGGGTAATTTGTGGGCCCACAGTCTTTGCGCAAAAAAACGCCTCACCGGGCAAGATAGTGAGGAATATTTAAGACACTGCTATGAACCTATTGACCGGAATGGTCTGATCTTCCGATGCGTAGCAAAATCTTGCTATTAAAGTTTGTCCAGCGCTCGCACCAAGTAGTTACGGCTGCCGTTGATACACCAATGGGGGGCGTCTTCGACAACAAATAGCAAAAAATGCAAATGCCCCGAGGAGGTATCTGGGAATATATTGATTGTTATGGTGCAATCTTACGGCAAGCGAAAAAAATTGTGTTGATAAGTACTTTTTCATTGAAAAAGTGTGCTAGTCTAGAATTTCTGGGTATATTCATGTCTTTTGAAATCGAGGCAGTAACTTTAGTGTCAGCAAGCACGCAAGAGAACCGCAGCGCAAGTATCAAAAACCTTTTTTTTTTGCGTTCGCCATTTCATTCTATATTGTTTGATACTGAAAACAAAAAAGAGTAGATGGGCAGTACACAGCTATAGATAATAAGCAAAGCGTGGAATTTCAACTCTTAAACGTTTATAGTTCGCAGACTGCACACGGGAAATTACTGCACATCTCGGCCAATGAATTGTCGTCCACAGAGTTTATTTTAAAACGCGAGGAAGCCGAAAGAATCAATGATGATAGAAGCAGCCTTTTCATCATCTGAACACAAAATCGAAAGTAAAGAAAAGCGACGCCTCCACGGTGGCTCAGTGGTTATGGCGCTAGGCTGCTGACTCGAAAGACGCGGGTTCGATCCCGGCCGCGGCGGTCGCATTTCGATAAAGGCGAAATGCTAGAGGCCAGTGTACTGTGCGATGCTAGCGGACTTTAAAGAACCCCAGGTGGTCGAAATTTCCGGAGCCCTTCCCTACGGCGCCCCTAATGGCCTGAGTCGCTTTAGGACGTTAAACCCTCACAACCCAAAAAGAAAAACGGCAAGCAAAAGGCTCTCGGAATCCACTCAGGCACTTGAAGCACACAAGAGCTAAAATGTGTGAAGCAATACCACTTCTTTCCGGGGGAGCATTTCTTGCAGCGACGGAGGAGCTTTTCATTGTGATTCATTGTAGATTTCTTTCTCGCCAAGCACACTCGGCCTTTGCAAACTGCTGTCGTCGCAGGCTGCGCCGTCGCGTCCTACGAATCGAGACGCTGCCTAGAAAGCGCGGCTGAGAGCCACGTAGTACGTTCTGCAGCTTGCAGATTCACGCTCATGAAACACAAAATGGAGGGACGAGCTTGAATTTTTCGAACGAGCACAATCAAAAAACAAGCCACGTTTTTATATGTGACATTTAGAAAAGGTCTCATGCCATGTCTTCCGGCTCCAGGTTCGCATTAAATGTGGAGAAATGCGACACTCGCTGTCACAAACAGACAGGTGGTTGAACCATACCACGAGGAAGGTCTGGCGAACGCGTGTGACTTCTTACTCCAAAACCTTTGAAAACAACGCAACGCTTTGACAGAGAGAACATACTCGTAGCTGGGCTAATACATTTCCAATTCTTAGATGACGCACAATGGCCCTCCAGCAGTCTGCGTTTAGCTCATCACACTGCGTACTGGTGCCATCCCCAAGGTGGCCCACGACAGAGAGCTGCACAACAGCCGTGATGACGAAATCACTCTCTCGCAAGAGCTCTGTAGCAGAGGCTATCGCCCCCAGTGCCTCGTGTTCACTTTGCCCAGAGGTATACATAAGGTGGGCAAGAAAGCTACGTCTTCCCGAAGAAAGCTCTAAGGCCTCTGCGCAACGCCTGTCCGTACCGCGCAGGACAACAAAGTCGAAGGCTTAGTTCTCAATAGCGAGCGGAAAGGCATGGCGATCATAGCCGTATGGTGCTCCAGATGTTCATCCTAATCGCCGAATGTTTTGTTTTGGTTTTGGTTTTAAGGGGTTTAACGTCCAAAAGCGACTCAGGTTAGGAGAGACGCTGTAGTGAGAGCTCCAAATAATTTCGACCACCTGCGGTTCTTTAACGTGCACTGACATTGCACAGTGCACGGGCCTCTAGAATTCCGCCCCCATCTAAATGCGACCGCCGCGGCCGAGGTCGAATCCGCGTCTTTCGGGTCAGCAGCCGAATGCCATAACCGCTGAGCCACCGCAGCGGCTGCCAAATGTTTTGAGCTTTTCTGTTTACCACGCAGGTCATAAGCGAGGGTTTCTATTTTGTACATGTGTCCCCGTGCGCTGTGTGCACTATGTAGGGGGCTAAGGCTGTCTCGGGTGGAGATTGATTCCAATTTTTGCCCGCACCTACCCTAGTCGTTTCTGACGAAAATATACACATGCAATGAAAATGAATGAAAGAACGATTTCACTGGCGTTTCGGCCTCGGGACTGGCTTTCAATCCGGGCTATCAGGTAGTGCATTATATGCAGATATGACCCCGCCAAATAGCACTGTCTGCCACTGCCTCCATTCCGACACAAGGTGCTCAGTACGTGGTGCTGAGCACTAGAGGCGTCGTGGCAAACATGGCAGCCGTCGTGAAACGCCACAGCTGCCTGTTGTGCCGTCACGCAAGTCTGCATTCGTTAGCAAACTTGACCTCTCGCCAAGTACGTTACAGCAGTCGCGGTGGCTCAGGGGTCGCGGCATTCGGTTGCCAAGAACGAGGCCGAGGGATCGAATCCCGGCCGCATATCGATGCAGGCGGAATGCAAAAACTGGTTTATGGTTTATTGGGGTTTAACGTCCCAAAGCGACTAAGGTTATGAGAGACGCCGTAGTGGAGGGCTCCGGAAATTTCGACCACCTGGGGTTCTTTAACGTGCACTGGCTTCGCACAGTATACGGGCCTCTAGAATTTCTCCTCCAAAGAAATTCTAGCCGCCGCGGCCGGGATCGAACCCGCGTCTTTTGGGTCAGCAGCCGAGCACCGTAACCACTGAGCCACCGCGGCGGCGAATGCAAAAACTGCCGCGTGCTGTGCAGTGTCAGAGCAAGTTCGAGAGCCCGAGGTGCCTATATTTCAGGAGCCCTCCACCGCGGTTCCGATTTTACTCTGCTACCTCTCACTGCCGCCTCTATCCCTTCTATTACTGCGCAGTTCAGATAGAGCCTTTTAGTGTTGCGCGTACAGCCACCGCCTACTGCGTACTTCGCGCCAGCTCTGTGCAGGCGCCAGGTGGCGCGGGGTGTGCCCGCACGTATGCCGCGTCGGGCTCAATCCGCGTGAGCACTCGAAGCGCGCGGTACGCCGTAAGCGAGAGCGGTGGCTTAACGCGCAACCCTAAAAGGCTCTCTGTGACAGTTACTGCGCCGTAAATCATTTGCATTAGTACTTTTTTTTTTTTGCAATGCGTCACCGTTGAGCATCGGTCATGAGGCAACCTATAGCTGGATACTAAAGTCTGCGGTGATGCTCCGCCGACATTCGTGACCACCTCACAGAATTCATCCACGACAAAAAATAATCTGTTGTTAAAGTTTTTCTTCTTATCTAATCAAGAAACAAAGTGCTAGACAAAATTATTACAAGCCCATGACTTTTCATGCATCTGGCTTCTTAAATGCAGTCAAACATTAAAAGCTGAATTCATTTACTGTTGGAGTTATTAAGCTGAGTAATACAAGACCATGCGAGCCATGGCTCATAGTTAGCAACTGTTGTTCTGCTGCTTTTTTTTTCATACAACTATAGTCGTTGTTTTTGCTAGTGAGAGCCTAGAAGCCTCACCGAAGACGCACTCGAGAAGCGTTCGTTCGGAACTTACATATGCACTCCGCACAATGCTGGAGGAGTCCAAATCGTGATAGACGTCTCCCACAGTTTCAGCGGCCGAGGATCGGAGAGGATTTCTCCACGTGGCGGACCCCTCGCCCTCCTCCAAGGCATTTATTTTCCAGTGCCCAACTACGTTGACCCACATCATTTCGGTGAATAAAGTTCAATAAATGCACTGCGATGGCGGTAATTGCGTGCAACTGCTACCATTATACCGTTGGGCACCAAGAAAAAACAGCGCACGACAAAGCAGCTGGCAGACCTCAAAACAACCCACAAAATACGGCACAGCCACCAAACAGCACAGTAAAAATACAGCACGGGACGGGAACAAAACAGCTCTAGACCCTCCCAATCTTCAAGCCCGATAGGAGAAGAGAAATCCTTTGATGCGAGATTCACTGCATTAACTTCTATAATTCTTCACATCTCTTGCAGCTGGCTCCAAGCGAAATTGTTGAAGTCTCATGTTTTGTGTGCTCCTATGGAAGCATTTCTTTTTCCTTCTCAACTGCCTGGGGAAAATCGATGTACCTGTTGTGTTATTGTTCGCACAGAAGGAAGACGCTGAAAATTGCTAAGGAAAAAGAGGAAGTTTCATACTGCGAAAAGCAAAAATGAATTTGTCTCATTTTCAGCCCACCCTGTTCGTTTAATGAATAAGGGAAACGAAATATCACCTGCTCAAAACACCGCTGCCGTGTCGGTTGTACTTTAACCGATCCTGCAACGCTGCACCGTACTGCGCTGCGCTGTTTTCTCGACGTGCTGTTTTTTCTCTGCGCTGTTTTATCGCGTTGTGGCGTGTTTTGCGTGCCGTTCTGACGCGTGCTATTTTGTCGTGTGCCGTCTTTTTTTGCGTCCCCCGTCGTAACTACATCTGTCTGAGCTAATTAACGTAATGCATTCTCGAAGATGTCACTTCTATGTACATGCCTTCGACCATACCTTAATAACATCTCTGGCCTGAACACGCATTAACGCAGCTTAATTAAGCAAGCGCTACCGTGCAATGAAAAAAAAAAAGAAACCATGTGTACTGATGTCACTACATGCAGAAAATTGCAGCCAAACCGAGTCTGACCGCAATCGTTAATGATCTTGATAGGACTTTTCTGAAGCCGCTGTGCAGGACTAGCTCATATTTATTTTCACTCTTTCCGCGCACTATGTTCGAGTCGAACAGACTGCCACGTGACATAAGCAGCATGTCACCGCAATAATTATATTATCCGCTCTTTCTACCCATTAAGGGGCCCCTGAAACAAATTGCACTGAGGGTAAGAAATTCGAAAGCGATAATTATTGAATCACTCATCATAATCCCTCAAAAAAATTGGTCTAGCTTTAAGTAGAACCAAAGATATCCATGTTTAAAGCGGCACTAAAGGCCAAAACTAAGTCATGCTAGACTGAGAGGTAAGCGTTACTAGCAAAAGTATGTCATTTTTACCATGAACGAAGTTTTAACAAGCTAGAAAATTGCGTCAAGCGAAGTATACACGTGGCGCCACCATCTGCGGATTCGTACCGCAGAAGGTGGTGCATTTATGCGCTTTCTCGACGAACGCTATTTCACCGTCAGTGGGCAATTACCGTCGAAATACCAGGAAAAGAGATCGGTGAGCGCCCCAAAAATGCGAAGATTCTCACAATTAAAACAGCCCAAAATAGCCGAGAGAAAGACTAGATGCAAACATGAGCGCTGAATCCTTCGCCTCGCATTCACTGCACTAAAGCAGCGTTCGGCCATTGTACGCAGCAAATTCAGAGCCGCAAGCTTTCAACGACATCCACAGTGTTAAGAAATTGCAGTGTTTGGTTCCATATTTTTTTATGCGAAGTATACTACTTTAGCTACCACTTCAGCCCTTCACCGTGGTTATCCGCCTCCAAATCACGTGATACATGACGTCACACCACGTGACACGATGACGTCACGGCAGTGGAGAAACGGGGGCCCACCTCGCGCCGTCGCTGTGGTTGTGCGCCTCCAAATTACGCGACACGATGATGCTTCGCATTCTCCAGGCTTAACCAAGTTAAGCCTCAGCCATTTTTTTTTTCAGGGTGCGCTCACACCGACGCGCATGCATGCAAGTCGTCAACGTGTGAAGCGCGACGCGAGCGCGTGGCCTTCCATGTTTTCTGCGCACTGCAAAGGCGAATATGCTTCGAGATATGCGGAAAAAATATCTGAGAAGTTCATCACCTCTCATTTCCTCATTACAAAAAAAAAAGAAAGTTGCCTTGAATCAGTGCTCGTTCTTTACGGCGAAGCAGTAACATACAGATGCGATATGCAACTAAACTGGTATTGACGGTAGACGCCACTGATCTCCATTAGATGGCTGGGTGCCACATTCCCGTTGTCCGAAGCTAATACCGAGGCGAGTGCGAGTGAAGCCACCGGAAGTTGGACGACCTGTACGGGAAGTCGGATGTCTCGTATGTATTTCAATGCACAAAGCCGCGTTTTTCGTCCTTTCGTTCTCAGTTTTTTGCGCTGTTCTCGCGTAATGTCTGCTGTTGTGCAGCCGACAACGAGCAAAAATCGGAGGCGAAGTCCCAGCGCGCTGCCAGTCGCTTGCCAGGCGAGTGTCATGAGAAGTGGAGCTCTAGCACGAAATCGCAGCAGTGATAAGCAACGCAAATAACGCAAAGAGTCGTGTGCTTCGCTCGGCATTTTCCGCCGGCGGCCGTGCTTGGGCTTCGTCTAGTAGTAAGGTAAAGCGCTCGTGTTGTGTCTTCACTCCTTCTTTGTCCTCGTTTTTGGCGCTAAACTTCATCATGAACTTCGTCTAGTGTTGCCCCGAAACTATTTTGCGACCTTGCACCAGTTTTTGCTTCCTGCATTGGGGAAATATAAAGTGCACTTAGGAACAGAAAAGTACATAAAACCGTATCTGAATCTGTAGCAACGTTCGAATCGCGCCCCAGCATTAGCTCCTGTGTTCGTCGCTAGATTCTAAAAGTCAGCGAAAAGTGCGAACCTCTGACTGCTGCTTCATTGTCTTGCAATTAACTTATGTAAGTACGTTTAACTCTTGAGCTTGCGATGCTGGAGTAATGGAGATTTTGGTCGAATTCACCCATTCGGCGTAATTTAGAGTGCAATGACAGCTCAAGCACGCGGCTAATTCTGGATTTCCTAACGGTGAAAATTCTACGACGTTGTCTGGTTACCATTCATAAATTTGTTCCTAATTCCGTCTTTTGCTGTTTCGGACTGAAAGCGAATTGTTGCTTGCAATGAGATAGCGAAACCTTTAAGTGAACGGTGATTTTCTGCATATCCCTTGTTCCTTGAAGCGCCGTTTTCGATTGAGTAACTGCTGAATAGAGAACATTAATGATGAGTTTCTCTCACGGCAAAGAATATACTGTAGAAGGGAGCTGGTTGCACACCATATATTTTAGCTTTGAGGTTAGAGCCAAACATTGGAATTGGAATTGTTGTCGTGCTCATGGCAGCCTATACGACGCAAGCAGCGACGGTGATGACGTCCCGAGACGAAATGCTGCAGTCGATGTAGCATGTGTTCAATATTTCGCTGGAAGGCACGCATAGCATTTTTTGTCTCTTAGATTTAGGCTACACCCAGCTCGCAGCGAGCTCCATGATACACGTCGAGTATTTTCGCACTCACACAGGGAGAGAACAAAGCGTGATTCGACGCAGAAAGCGACTGATTTCCGCTTATAACCCGCAGGAAGCATTTCATGCACGTAGAAATCGCAACTACCACAGCAGAGTCAATTACAAGGCTCCTCTGCAATCGTACCAGATGCGTAGTTAGTCGAGAAAAACGCAATGATCGACAGCCTGCACTTGCACCATGACTTGCGCCTTGCCGCAGTGACAGCTGTCTCGACCAGTCAGGGGACTAACACGCTAGTTTCGGTTTCTGGTCGTGTATCCGGTCTAGCGAAGGTGTAACAGGAATGACGTCACGGGAGTTGATTTTTAGCGGGCTCTTGAAATGAGGAAGGGTTTTGGGACTTTCAGTTGTGGTTTTCTCAGCAACGCAGCCACCTTTCCACGCAAAAGAAACGTCGGTAGTGTCTCCTGGGAATGACATGCCTGTTCTGTTGAGTTTAAAATTTTCCTTTAGTTTCCCTTTAAAAATGGCCCTCTTCTCTCTCAACTCACACCGGGCCAGGAAAAAAATAGGATTTCATGCCGGGTCTACGCTAAGCCCTCGAATACATCACCCGGCTCGGTTTTTTACTTTTGTTGCGAAAGCAACACTACGCGAGTCGCCGAGCCATTTCGCGGAGCTGAGGAAAAGAGATACTGCGCATGCGCGAGGACGGCGCACAGCCGGCGCGCCGCCGCCGTCGTTGCGCGGGTGACTAAGCTGATCAAGGCTCTGTAATACTCCAACGTAACGCGCGCGCGCGGCACTGCCATGTCGCGTTGGCCAAAGCGAGAGCCCCTATACTCCGACGCCGCTTGACCGCCGACGTCTTCGGCGGCTTCGGCGCGCTCTGACGGTGCTGGCGTCGAAATGGAACATGTGCCTATTCTACGTCGGGCGCGTCGAAGCCACGAACCCAGAATGCACCGCGCGCGTCGTCTGCGGAGCGCGTATCCGCTATTCGGAGGCAGAAGACCGGACGAATGGATTTCTGCGCATGCGCGCCGCTTGTCGCTCAGCGCTGTCTCGCGTCGCCGCGGCTGCAGTACAGGGGGGCGAATTTCAGCCCGGCGCAGTGTCGCCAACGTGACGTGTCCGACCACAACCGCCGCGCTTGTGCGCGCCGAGGACGTCGGAGTATAATAACAGAGCCATCACGCCGCCGCGCTCACCAGTTGCGCATGCGCAGTAGCGGCGCGTAGCTAGCGTGCCGGGGCCGCCGCCGCTGCCGCGCGCTCTCCATCGCCTCTCTCTCTCTCTCTGCTCGTTGCTTTCGCAATCCTCCAGGTTTAACCAGAGATAAGTCACTGCCATTTTTTTAGGCCTCTCGCCCTCCCCCCCCCAAGACATAACAATAGAGGGGAGAGAGCTTTAGAATACGGCAACCTAAACGCTTCGGGGTCGCAAGAAAATAGAGGGTCCCAGCAGTGCGGACGCGTGCACTGGTGGCTATTAGAACAGGGGTCCATAATAAAGAGAGGTTGGTCAGATGGTTCTTGATAATCACAAAGTGAACAAGGGAGGGAAAACCTCAGGGTGCTTGCAACGTAACCCGGCTGCTCCAACTGCCATCTAGGTTGCTTCTCTGGGGATTTCACTGCTATCACTAGATCCCCCCACTCGCCGCTTTCGCCCACTGTCCGGTCCCACTGCGACCTTGAAGAGCTAGGTGGCTGGCAGGGGGACCACCCAGGTCACATGACCTTGTGACGTCATAATAACCGGCCCACCGGGCTATGAGCTAACTGCCAACCATGCCAGGTGGCAGGTCAATTAATGATTGGTCGCGAGAGGTTGCTCGGGAAGAGCAGCCTGAGTCGCCCATGCCCCGCCAGTGGCAGCACCTGCCATCGCAGGGCTGTGGCGCATCTCTTAACCGCTACACTACTGTGCCAGGAGTGGTATGAGAACTCGCGGGTATCTTTGAATTCAAGGTAGCGAGTGACAAATGAGTGAACTGAACCCGAAATACCGGCGCACCTAATTCGCATCTGGCCTAACCACGCTAAATTGCCCATCATTTTTTCTTTCGCTGGGTGGTTTCGGGCTGCCCGTGGCCAGCCAAACTCGCCAGGATGATTTTGTGCTGGCATTGCTAGGCCAACTAGCAGACGACGGAGAGGTCATATGGAAATGTTAAGCGCGCGCGGTCACTTTTGTATGGACTAGAAGGGCCGCAGTTCTTCATGCGAGGCTTTGTTCTATCTCTATCGTGACGTAGGCGCTCGTTTCGGCTAGACTGCGGTGCATATCGTCTGTGTTGCCTGCAACGGCGTATGGCGTCTCTGGCCGTTTATTTTGCGTGGTGCATGTGTGTGCGATCGCATCTCGATCGTCTCACCACCCCACAAGCACAAATACGTAGTTCTGATAAACAAAATATATCTGCTCTAAAGTCTGCGCGTCGGGCTAATATTAAGATGGTTTTCTAGGACTTTCTTGAGAGCAGCCGCAGATTCCAGCTGCAAGTACGCGCTCAGACGTACGCACGCACGCATACGAGGTCTGTTAGAAAAGTATCCGACTTTATCTTTTTTTGCGAACACCTGATGGATATGAAACAAGCGCGCCTACAGAAGCCGACCTTGAACCCTCGTGCGCATGCACGAATTTTTTCCCGCCTGCCGATAGCGTCAGTCGCTGGGAAGCAGCGTTTGAATGAGGCAGTGCGCAGTGCTCTCGTCGGTTTTTTGTTGCTAGGAAAATGGCGGCGCGAGAGGAGCAGCGCGACTACCTCAAATTTTGCCAGAAACTTGGCGATAGCCAAGTGGAAACAATTCGAAATGTTCAGACGGCTTTCGGTGATGATGCTATGAGCAGCACACAGCTTAAGCAGTGGTGCAACTGGTTTAAAGACGGCCGCACATCTGTGGAGAGAGAGCCACGCTCCGGTCGGCCATCAACATGCCTAAATTACCATGTAATTGCCGAAGTGAACGCTGTGGTGATGCGGGACTGTTGTGTGACTATCCGAGAAATTGCGGAAGAGGTGGACATCAGCAATTTTTCTGCACATTCCATTATCACCGAAGATTTGGCCATGGAGAGAGTTGCGGCGAAATTCGTGCCGAAGCTGCTGACGGTGGAGAAAAAGCAGCTTCGTGTTGAAGTCTCACATGAGATGCTGGATTCCACAAACAGTTACCCTGACTTCACCGACGCCGTAATCACTAGTGACGAGTCTTTGGTGTACGGGTACGACCCGGAAACCAAATCCCAGTCGTCACAGAGGGCGCATTCCACGTCACCAAGACCAAAGAAGGCCCGCCAAGTGCGCAGCAATGTCAAAGTGATGCTGACTTCTTTTTTGACTCCCTCTGTGTGGCACACCACGAGTACGCACCCCACAGGATCAAAGAATGACTAAAGAGTACTACAGGGATGTCCTCCATCGCCTAGTTGGTGCTGTGCGGCGCAAGAGACCGGAATTGAGGTCAACAAGAAATTGGCGCATCCCTCGCGGCATTGCTCCTGCACATTCCTCGCATTTGATTCAGACTTTTCTGGCGAAAAACCAGACTCCTGTAGTTCAACAGGCTCCTTACTCTCCTGATATGTCCCCCTACGACTTCTGGCTGTTTCCTAAAATCAAGAGGCCATTGAAAGGAGTGCGATTTCAGAAAAGAAAGGACATTATGGCTGCAACGACAGCAGAGCTAAATTCCATTCCGAAAAGGGCCTTTTCGGAATACTTCCAACAATGGCAGCACCGCTGCGAGATGTATACGGAGCCCCAAGGAGACTACTTTGAAGGTGATTAGGTTTCCAACGCTCCAGTTATGCCAGTTTTTTTTCTTCGGCCAAAGGTCGGATACTTTTCTAACAGACCTCGTACATTCGTGCTTGCGGTCAACGAAGCGCGATACAAGCGCCTGGTCTGTCTTGTTTTTTTTTTTTGCACAGTGGAAAGGCGAATATGGTTTCAGAAATGCCTGAAAAAAAGGCGTACGGATTTAACGTAGTTACACCGAGTAGGCGTGCGAATGCAAGCATTCATTTTTCGACTGGAGGGGACGTTAAGCTCCGCCGTAAGGGTATCTAACGCGATAGCTGCAGTGGGTTAATGCTCAGATATGCAGAATTGATCATTCTCTACTTAATATTCACAGATCGCGACGAAACCTCATACCACAACCAGTTCAATGGCCCAGAGGTTAATATCTGAGAAGTATAGCACGGAGTTGCAATATGCACTTAAATTTATTAACAGCTTTTTCGAGAAAAACGTTCAACCAGCTCATCTGCGCGTCTATCGGGATTATGCATGCATTTCTTATCGGCAGCATAGCGGGCGGGTGACAGACTACAGTTGGGCGGTACGTACCCCAATACTTTTTCGCTTACACCCGACTGGAAGCCGTTCACGCACCAACTTAGAAATCGGAAAGACCCCAGAAGAGCCAGTAACCATGCATGGTTGATCGTCTGCGTTGGTCGAATGTTTAGGGGAATCCCCCAAGGTGGAGTAGATTTGTAATAAGGGAGTAATTACTCATTGGCATCCACCCGAGCGCAGCCATACGACTACAAAGGAAAGCTGCACAGCTTTCTGAGAAACTTCGTAGTTAAAGAAAAAAAAAAAGCTTTGTAGCCGTATGGCTGCGCTCGGGTGGATCCCAATGAGTAATTACTCCCTTATTATTGATCGTCTGCGGTAATAACGAACACGCGATAATCCTAGAGCACGGCATGTCACTTCATAAGCAATGCACGCGCAGTTTTTCTCTCAGATGTGCTGTCAAATGAAAGAGTGAGAATGCTATTCACATACTTTTGAGCAGTCTTTGAAGCTTACGAGCACACTTCACGACAGCACACAACGCACCGAAGGCCACACGCTCGCATCGTCGTCGGATCTATCAACTAAACGTGCGTGAGCGTGATCAGCTGCTTGTTCTGCAGTCTGCGGCCGCCCTCCATAACTTCACTCCGTTTCTTTCGCTCCCAGGGAGCCTATTTCTACCGTACGCGTGCCGTCCAACAAGACGGAGCACGCGAAGCCCCGGACGGCATTTGCCTTCCGTGGGGCTAAGGCGTCCTTGCAGCCGTGACAGCCGGCGGTCTGGTTCCGGTCGCCGCCAGCCCATGTGACCATAATGCGACTTCCGGTCAGATGCGATTTTTCTGGCAGCCAGCGGCCCAGCCAAGCGTGCTAAATCGAAGAGGCCCAATGTAGCGGCAACGACAAATCGGTGCTGTAGCGAGCGGCCCCAGCTTGAACTGACGCTGCCATATTGCCCCAACGATAGGTGGCAAAAAAAAAGGAAACGTTCGCTGCTAATGTTAACCCAAGACTCAAGACATGCAATAGGTTCGGCGCATTGCATTTCGATGCCCCAAACTTCTCGGGGGCACCAAGCCTTAGGACCTCCTATTACAAAACTATCTATACTATAGAGTGTCTCACACTTACCTAAAGGAAAAAGAGGCGCCACCGCCTATGGGAGTTTTGTAACGAGCTCTTCATCCCCCGCACCAATGCCGGGAGGGTGTGGTTTCGTAATTGGCATGGGAAGTGTTGGGCCTGCCTCAAAATTGGTTGCTGCACTGCGATAATCTCCTGTGTGCGGAGATTAACAGCGACACCAAGAACAAATAGAACTTTAGCTGCATCGATGGTACCGGTTCTAACCACAAAGAGGCCACTCTCATCCGAAACGGAGTTTTTATCCACTGAAAATGAAAAAAAAAAAAGAAGAAATACAGATGTCGCTATCACCGGACAATTTCACAAGTAAAATGCGTACGCCGACTCCTATTTCTGCGTGCGGACCCCAGAGGCTACTCTACACACATATTGACTTCAACACGCTGGCAACTCGCCCTTTTCTCTATAAGGACGTCACGAGTTTGAGCTGATTGGCGATAAGATTTTTACACCCAATTATCTCGCTGATGAATGCGTGTTTTGGTGCCGGCCAAACGTCAACGTAACCAGAAACACGCAGAGAACCAATTTTCAATGCGATCAATCATTGCGTGAAGTTTTCCTCAGTGTCCCATTAAAATACTTTAATAGTGTGTTTTTCACTATTTCAATAAATTTAACGCAAATGAAAGTTCTGGGTTAGGCAAGTGTGGAAACTTTCGCAGCATTTCGTGCCTTGAGACTGAAAAGGTTTGCCTTCGGAAGAGCCGTACTCGTACGAATGAATCCGCGTTTTCTGCCCAACAATATCCAAGCCAAGTACAAAAACACATCTTCCCGGTATTCCTGCGCCTCTCTATAGTAGATTAACTATCGCAGTGCCACTTTCATTTTGATAAACGCAATGGTTCCCGAACTGCTGTCTTGCTTGAATGCGCTGAGTGGTGACAAGGAAGAAAGAAGACAACGACTGGCCGTGGCGCAACTAAAGACTGAAATTATACTTGAAAAAAAAAAATAGGCACATCAAGGGAAATGGGAGCCATCACTGAGCATGCGTGTCACTTTTTTTCATTTCCATTCCATTTTCCATCTTTTCCAATGCGCTGTTTTCCAACAGACGCCATCTTACTCGGTGATAGTTGCGTCACGTCCAGTCGTTGTCTTGCTACGTGCTTGTCACCACTGAGCTCATTCAAGCAGCAAAGCAATGCAATACCACTAGCCTCTTTTGCCGCCTTGCTAGGCTCACGAATGTCGTTGCGGCTTTTGGCCACCCAATAACAGCGATTTACGAATCACGCCACGCGATCCACATGACATCGCATGTCATGCACTAGATTCATGTCACCATGCACTAGATTCAAAATACAGTGCGATCTGGCGGGAACTGCAGACAAACTGCTACATCTCACAAGACCTCCTCCATCGCTACCACCCTACCTTGACCCTCCCACTCTTCTCAACATGTAGGGCGGCAAAGGCCACCCTCATGCACCTCATGCACTGACTGTGGGAATGTCCCCATCCCATGGCAGTTCCCCCCGTACCCAACCCGTCCCGCTCCTGATGGGAGGTCGCTCTGCGAGCTGCTCAACTAGCTGGCCAAACATGGCCCGTGGACAGAGCTCTCCGCGAAGCCCAGGCCCGAGGACTATTGGACAAGTAGGAGCCCACCCTTGGGGACCTTTTGTTAAAATTTTCACTACCACCACAACCAGCACAGAAAAGTGGTCAAAATATGCGCAGAGGAGCGGCCCCAGCGGCGCATTTTATGTAGCCGCAAATGAGCTCGGCGCCATCTTGTCCGAACGCGCAAGTTTACTTTTCCCCGCCGCTCTGCTCGTGCCGCTGACCTCTGCGGTGGCGCTCGCGTTTCAAACCCAGCGAGGAAGCCGGCCTAAAGAGGGCTCAGCGCGAGTGACGTTTTGTTCCTGGCCGTTGTTCATGGCAGGGAGACTGCAATAACCAGGAATTCAGAAAATATTTGTGCGAGACGTTCGGCTGCTTCCGCTTATTGCTTTGGACCGCGTCGTCTCCGCGTCATTCCGCTGTCTTGATCGAAAGATACAGCCCAGCCTTGATCATAACCAAGTAGCGTCAGGCGAAGACACTTATCGTAACTGCGGTAAGCGCGGGAAAGAACCTTCGCTTTCGGTTATTGCGGCGGCCCACCATGTTGTGCAGTCTCCTTCGCCGCTTTTGCCTGCGTCGTTCTGCGACGGTGGAGGTTCCCTCGGGCTCCCTGCAGGCCGTATTTGGCGAAACATACTGGTATATTTACATCCTGTTCGTCGTAGTCTCGCGTTTATCACAGGGCTAGAAGGTTACTTTCAACAGATAAGGTGAACGGCACAAAATTTGAGTTCTGTGTATACATACACAGCATCCTTTTGTGTTCTCCCTTTTTTCTGGTATGAACTGCTACACGTGGTGCCATCGAAATAGAACTTTACTTGTTAACGCTGCGCCGTGTACCATCTCTCGGTTCTTTTTTAGAGCGGTAGCACTACTGGGCGTATATTCCGATTTTGGGCATACGTCCGTGAAGCCTGTCCTGTGGCAGGTGGCCCACCTGCCCATGGGGTTGTGGGCAACCTGCCAGCTAGGTGTGTACACCTGGCAGGCCTTCATATGCGCGGGGAAAGCCTGGGTGAAGGGTACCCCTGGGCAAAGGCCATCGAGGTAAATGCCTTCAGGATAAAGGTCTATAGGTCAAAGGCATTTAGGTCAAATGCGTTTAGCACGTAAGGACCTCAAGTGCCCGCCGTAACTAGTGCTACTGCACGATATTCCAGGCTTCGCCATACTAAACCATATGTTAACTTCTTTTTTTCTTTTCATCTTCGATCGCGCTGTGTATTTCCGAAACAACACGACAGATAAATTTAATTATAAATTATTTAGTGGTCGTAGGCGACTACCACACGGTGATTCATGCATAGCAGCGTCTTCCGCATCATTGCAGAGAAGAAAACATGCCGCCAAAATTAGGTTCCTAGAGTCCTTCAATGGCGTGTAAAGTACTGCTTTTAAACTGAAGTTTCCTGAAAAATGGTCGTACATGGTCCTTTGGA